>NC_057711.1:79412277-79488690 GCF_004010195.1 Chiloscyllium plagiosum | reverse complement strand
TGATTTGTTCATATATTTGGTTGTTGAATGTGAAGTGTGTTGTGAGGCACAGGTCCAGTAGTTTGAGTATGCCGTCTTTGTTGATAGGTTCACCGTCCTGTTGTCTGTTCTGTATGTCCAGCAGGTTGTCTATTGTTTCTCTGGCTAGGGTTTTGTCGATTGAGGTGAACGGTGCCATTACATCGAATGAGACCATAGTTTCTTCCTTCAACAACTCACCAGAACGAAGGACCCTCACCACCATTCTGTCCACATTGCAACCAACGACAGAGGAAGGGAGAAGTTGAGATTCGGAAGGGAGATTACAGAGAGTTAGACAGAAATTTAAAGGAGGTCCTCAAGAGTAGTAATATCTGTATTACTCCCAGTGCTACGAGCTACTGAGGGCAGAAATAGGAAGATAGAGCAGATGAATGCATGGCTGAGGAGCTGGTGTTTGGGAGAAGGATTCACATTTTTGGATCATTGGAATCTCTTTGGGGTAGAAGTGACATGTACAAGAAGGACGGATTGCACCTAAATTGGAAGGGGAATAATATACTGGCAGGGAAATTTCCTACAGGTGCTTGGGAGGATTTAAACTAGTAAGGTGGGGGGGGGTGTGGTGGTGGAACCCAGGGAGATAGTGAGGAAAGAGATTAATCGGAGACTAGTACAGTTGAGAACAGAAGCAAGTCAAACAAACAGTCAGGGCAAGCAGGGACAAGGTAGGACTAATAAATTAAACTGCATTTATTTCAATGCACGGGGCCTATCAGGGAAGGCAGATCAACTCAGGGCATGGTTAGGAACATGGGACTGGGATATCATAGCAATTACAGAAACATGGCTCAGAAATGGGTAGGATTGGTAGCTTAATGTTCCAGGATACAAATGCTACAGGAAGGAGAGAAAGGGAGGAAAGAGAGGAGGGGGAGTGGCATTTTTGATAAGGGACAGCATTACAGCTGTGGTGTGGGAGGATATTCCCGGAAATACATCCAGGGAAGTTATTTGGGTGGAACTGAGAAATAAGAAAGAGATGATCACCTTACTGTGATTGTATTTATAGACCCCCTAATAGTTAGAGGGAAATTGAGAAACAAACTTGTAAGGAGATCTCAGCTACCTGTAAGAATAATAAGGTGGTTATGGTAGGGGATTTTAACTTTCCAAACATAGACTGGGACTGCCATAGTGTTAAAGGTTTAGATGAAGAGGAACTTGTTGAGTGCGTACAAGACAATTTTCTGATTCAGTATGTGGATGTACCTACTAGAGAAGGTGCAAAACTTGACCTACTCTTGGGAAATAAGGCAGGGCAGGTGACTGAGGTGTCAGTGAGTGAGCACTTTGGGGCCAGCGACCATAATCTATTAGATTTAAAATAGTGACAGAAAAGGATAGATCAGATCTAAAAGTTGAAGTTCTAAATTGCAGAAAGGCCAATTTTGACGGTATTAGGCAGGAACTTTCAAAAGCTGATTGGGGGCAGATGTTCACAGGTAAAGGGACGGCTGGAAAATGGGAAGCCTTCAGAAATGAGATAACGAGAATCCAGAGAAAGTATATTCCTGTCAGGGTGAAAGGAAAGGCTGGTAGGTATAGGGAATGCTGGATGACTGAAGAAATTGAGGGTTTGGTTAAGACAAAGAAGGAAGCACATGTAAGGTATAGACAGGATAGATCGAGTGAATCCTTAGAGTATAAAGGAAGTATGGGTGTACTTAGGAGGGAAATCAGGAGCGCAAAAAGGGGACATGAGATAGCTTTGGCAAATAGAGTTAATGAGAATCCAAAGGATTTTTACAAATACATTAAGGACAAAAGGGTAACTCAGGAGAGAATAGGGATCTCATGGAATACAGGGAGAACTAGCCATTTGGATACAGAATTGGCTCAAAGGTAGAAGACAGAGGGTGATGGTGGAGGTTGTTTTTCAGACTGGAGGGCTGTAGATGGAGTTTAATTCAGATAAATGCGAGATGCTGCATTTTGGGAAAGCAAATCTTAGCAGGACTTATACACTTAATGATAAGGTCCTAGGGAGTGTTGCTGAACAAAGAGACCTTGGAGTGCAGGTTCATAGCTCCTTGAAAGTGGAGTCGCAGATTGATAGGATAGTGAAGAAGGCATTTGTTATGCTTTCGTTTATTGGTGAGAGTATTGAGTACAGCAGTTGGGAGGTCATGTTGTGGCTGTACAGGACATTGGTTAGGCCACCGTTGGAATATTGCGTGCAATTCTAGTCTCGTTCCTATCGGAAAGATGTTGTGAAATTTGAAAGGTCACAGAAAAGATTTACAAAGGTGTTGCCAAGGTTGGAGGATTTGAGCTATAGGGAGAGGCTGAACAGGCTGGGGATGTTTCTCCTGGAGTGTCGGAGGCTGAGGGGTGACCTTATTCAGTCTTACAAAATTATGAGGGGCATAGACTGGGTAAATAGGCAAAGTCTTTTCCATGGGGTCGGGGAGTCCAGACTAGAGGGCATAGGTGAGAGAGGAAAAATATAAAAGAGACGTCAGGGGCAACTTTTTCACACAGGGTGGCACGGGTATGGAATGAGCTGCCAGAGAAAATGGTGGAGGCTGGTACAATTGCAACATTTAAGGGGCACTTGGATAGGTATATGAATAGGAAATGTTTGGAGGAATATGGACTGGGTGCTGTCAGGTGGGACTAGATTGGGTTGGGATATCTGGTCGGTATGGACAGTCTGGACCAAAGGGTCTGTTTCCATGCTGTACATCTCTATGAGTCTATGAGTTCAATGAGGAAATGAACAATTATAAAAAGCAGAAACAGACTGGTTAAGCTATGTGTAATGTTCAGTTGTTCTGTGTTAAAAATCACACAACACCAGGTTATAGTCCAACAAGTTTATTTGGAAGCACGAGCTTTCAGAGCGCTGCTCTTTCATCAGGTGGTTGTTCTGTGTTTGCTTATGAGAGTGTATTTACTACTGATTCTCACTTTGCTTAATTGGTTGAATTTGGATGTGGACTGAGGGAAAAATAGCCAAAGCTCTTAGGATTTAGAAGCCAGAGGTATTAGCACGAAGAAAATCTTTTGAAGAATTATATAATTATTGTAAACAAAGTACTTTCACAAAGGGCAGCACGGTGGCACAGTGGTTAGCACTGCTGCCTCACAGCACCAGAGACCTGGGTTCAATTCCCACCTCAGGCGACTGCCTGTGTAGAGTTTGCACATTTTCCCCGTGTCCGCGCGGGTTTCCTCCGGGTGCTCCGGTTTCCTCCCACAGTCCAAAGATGTGCAGGTCAGGTGAATTGGCCACGCTAAATTGTCCGTAGTGTTAGGTAAGGGGTAAATGTAGGGGTATGGGTGGGTTGCGCTTCGGAGGGTCGGTGTGGACTTGTTGGGCCGAAGGGCCTGTTTCCACAGTGTAAAGTAATCTAATATAAGCAGGTTTATCAACACTGCATGTCACAAAGATACTAAACATAAAATAAAACAGATAAGATAAATAACAGACTTAGAAGAATCCTGATAAGATCACAGTTAGAATTCTACATCAAAATCTGTCTTTAAAATACAGTGAAGACATTGATCCATTAAAAAGGGTATCATAGTATGCTGTCTGTATGACAAAAATTGTGTGTGTTTTTGTTTGAAATTTTAAACGTATGGCACAAGGCTGTCAGAAGTGATTAGAGTTCTAAAAAGATTGGACACAGTTACATGATTAAATACAAAGGAATTCAGAATGGGCAGCCGCATCTTCCCAACTCTTGAGCAATATTAGCAATGGAAAATTAGTTGGGAAGATATGGCAAGATCAGAAAAAATGAGATTCATTATGTCAAGAAAAATAATGTCCAATTTTGCATCAAGACAAGAATCTTGCTCGCAAGTGGCAAGAGGTCTGTTGGATTGCATTAAGGCTCATTACTACTTATTCTCTGCTGATTTATATTCAATTTGCCATTTTTCCACATAGCAGAGAGAAATTAGACAGTGACAGTTCCCAAAATGAAAGTCAGAGTAGATGTTTGTAACTCGTGATATGCTCCTCCTGGGATCTCCATTTTGGTCAGCAGAAAACAACATCTCAGAACATACTCCATGGGCAGCAACTGCCTGCACCACAGGTTATGGAAGTTGGCATCATACCTGCATCAACCTCATCACATCATCATGGCACATCTCTGCTCTCTCAGAATACAGTTCTCAACTTCAATACTGAATTTTGGAGCACACTGATACCTTTAATTGTAATTCTGTTGGCTGACTTGTTTGAGCTCAGGGACAGGGATCCATCTTGTGCATCGAAACAACTTACATCTCAGGTTCTTCATGTACTTCCTCTGCATTCATTCACTTTGTGTTTATGTAGGTGCTCAGAGCATCCTTATCTTTTTTTATTCACTTATGGGACATGGATGTCACTGGCTGGCCAGTACTTATTGCCCATTCCTTGTTACCCTTGGAAGAGGTGATGATGAACTGCCTCCTTGATTGGCTATAGTCCATGTGCTGTAGGTAGGCCACAATGCACAATTCCAGGATTTTGACTCAGCAACAGTGAAGGAACAGAAATATATTTCGAAGTCAGGATGATGAGTGGCTTGGAGGGAAACTTGCAGGTAGTGGAGTTCTCATATATCTGCTGCCTTGGTCCTAATTGGTGGAAGTGGTTGTGGGTTTGGAAGGTGCTGTTTAAGGATCTTTGGTGAATTTCTGCAGTGCATCTTGTAGATAACAGCAGCAGTATATACGGAGGTCCGGTAGTAGAGGGAGTGGATGCTTATGGATGTGGAGCCAAATCAAGCGGGCTGTTTTGACCTGGATGGTGTGAAGTTTCTTGAGAGTTGTTGGAGCTGCAGCCATCCAGCTAAGTGTGGAGTATTCCATCACACTCTCGATTTGTCTCCTGTAGTTGATGGACAGGTGTTTGGGAGTACAAGGTGAGTTACCCGCCGCAGCATTCCTAGCCTCTGACCTGCTCTTATAGCTATTGTTTATGTAATGAATCCACTTGAGTTTCTGGTCAATTCTAACCCCCAGAATGTTGACAGTGGGGGATTCAGTGATGGTAACACCACTGAATGTTAAAGGGCAGTATTTTATTGGAGATGATCATTGTCTGGTATGTTTGTGGTGTGAACAGTACTTATCATTTGTCAGCCTAAGTTTGGATACTGTCCAGATCTTGTTGCATTTGAACACAGACTGCTTCAGTGTCTGAGCAGTCACGAATAGTGATGAGCATTGTGAAATCTTTGGTGAACGTCCCCACTTCTGATGTTATAAGTGAGGGAAGGTCATTGATGAAATAGCTGATGATGGTTGGACCTGGACACCACCCTGAGGAATTGCTGCAGTGACACCTTGCAGCTGAGATGACTGATCTCCAATAATCACATCTTCCCATGTGCCAGGCATGACTCGAACCAGTGAAAAGTTTACCTCCTGTTTACAGTTTTGCTAGAACACCATGCCTTGCCCTTTTGTGCAATGCTGCTTCACTCAGAATTTACAGACTGATAGTATTTCTATCTTGCCTTGCCTTTTCGTGCAGACACAAAGCCACAGGCTGACACGCTGGCCAGCAATGAACAGTTCAAGGGAGCGGACATGTTGTTAAACGGCATCATGCTTTGTTAAAGATGGCAGCAGAAATCTCAGAAGGTGCCAGCAGTGTTGAGTACTTCTGCTCCTGTTAACACATGATAATGAATGAATGATGCCACAGAGACGTGATCTATATAAAATCAAGTGAGCAGTGTAAAGTTGTGTGGGATAACTCGCTACAGCTAGTGGAGAGAAACCCTGAAATTGACGTTTAGCAGATTTTTGCTAAAACTCAGACCAGGGAGGCACAAACATTTCTTTGTCGCAGAAAAATAATGGTACGAGATTGTGGAATGTATGAATTAGAGTTATAACTGAAGCCAAATCCATGGCAATATTGAAGAAAATGTGAGATAGGAGACTGAAAGAAAGTAGCAAGAAGGAGAATTTGTTGAGAGTTTCTATGAGCAATCCTCTTCATGTGAAGAACAAATACTAATAACTGACTTCTTGATCTAAAAAGCCTGTTTCTATAATTGCAATAATTCTATGCAAAACTGAAATGATGTATTAAATCAATGGCTTCTGAGCAGCATGTTTCTGAGGTGGGATTGTAACAGAACACCAGTGGTTGCCAGGGAAATGCATGGGAAAAAGGTGCAACTGTAAACCATACCAGAAATAAATTCAAAAAGTTGACAATTTGTTTTTTTTAAGAAGGAATTTGACAAATACTAAAAGATGAGGACTTAAAGATTTACAGACAAAAGTCAAGAACCCAGGGCAAAGAAACATTAAATATGGCAGACCTAAAGGCCTCCTGCACTGAAAATGTATTTCTTTCAATATTGGTGTTAAATGTTAAATCCACTCAAATACAAATCAAAGGACAAAATGGGTAGAACTTGCTATTTACTTCAGCTTTTTAACCAGTTCAAAAACAGCTGTTTTTCTACTTGTAAGCCAGTCATTATTTAGATCCGCACACATACAGAATTTTAATGAGCCAATAACACAGAGATAAACATCCATATTGTTATACTCAAAAGGCAGAGCATCTAGCTGGCCTGAAATAGCCAACTTTTTGACAAATCACAATTTGAAAGCTTAGGCATTTATCAATACAGCAAAGTCACCATGGTATTTACAACCACAGATAAAAGACAGTCATTTGATCATTTCAAGTTTGACCATATTTAGTACATTTTTTAACTGTTTTCTCAACCTCAACAGATGCAAAATTTAATATTTTCCATGTATTACGCATGAAGAAGAGGAAAGTTGGAGTAGGTAGATGTTGCAAAAGCTTAAAAACACATAAATGCCATAAATGAAACACCAAGGGCAGAGCCTTCCGATGTGGGCAATGACGAGATAGTTGGGGAAAACATGGTGACAATGAAAAACTAAGATTATCAACATCAAGAATCCAATTTTCCACTAACATTTCAATGTCTAAATGAGAATTTTGCTACTGAGCAACAGCCTGTACGCAAGCATTAATATCCCATTATTATTTAATCTTACCTCACTTACATGTATGTTGCTATTTTTGCCAGTCTGGAGAGAAACTAGATATGCCAATAATTGACTTAAAAGTCAGTAACCTGGCAGCTGCAGCTTGCCAATGTCTCCTCTGGGCATACAACTTGACCAGCATTCCGCAGCTTCAAGGTGCACTCACAAAAGCAGAATATTGTTGTTCTGAAATCTAAAACAAATGCAGAGACTGGTGGAGAAATCAGCAGCCTGGTCTGACAGCTTCATTTTCATTAGCTGTAGAAGGATCACATCGAACTCAAAATGTAAACTCTACTCCTGTCCACGGATACTGCCAGACCTGTTCAGCATCTCCAGCATCCTCTGTTCACACACACTCAATGAGGAGCAACCCCCTGCATCCTCCATTCACAAAGGTTGGCATCAGGAAATCACCAGCCTCAGCACATAATCATGATATGTCTTAGGAAACATCTAATGCAGTTCAGCACTTCAGTACTATATTTTGGAGCTCACTGACACCTTACATTGCAATACTGCAGCCAGTCAATTTTGGACACAGGAACAAGCACCAGCTCATGCAGCATTATAGAGTGCATCTTAGTGTCTTAACTGGCTTTCTCAGTACTCACTCACTTTGCACTTACTTGGACACACACAGCAGCTCTACCTTGCCTGGTCTTATAACACAGAAAGGCAGCTTATCATGTTTGCGAGCAATAAACAGTCAAGTGGGTGGACATGTTTCAGTATAGCTCACAGCTACATCAATTTCACACTTGCAGCATGAGCCAGCAGCTTACACAGCATGTGCTCCAACCAAGTGGTTATGTCTGCAAGTCTAACTTAGTCAAGTAAAGGGAAACTATCGTCAATCAGAGGGCTGGTTTTTCCTCAGTCAGGAAAAATGTTGTGGCATCCCGTGTGTGGGACTAGGAAGAAGAGAAAGCAGGAAGGGTTAGGAGTTTGGAGGAATGGGGTGGTTGAAAGCCATTGAGAAAAGACTCTTCATGCAATATTGAGAACACATGAGTGGCAGAGAGTGGTGACTTCAACTCCACGAGTATTAAAAATGGCATGGAGGGTCAGTGGTTAGCACGGCTGCCTTACAGCGTCAGGGACTCAGGTTTGATTCCAGCCTCAGGTGACTGTCTGTATGGAGTTTGCACATTCTTCATATCTGCGTGGGTTTCCTGCAGATGCTCTAGTTTCCTCCCCCAGTCCAAAGATGTGCAGCTTAGGTAGATTGGTGATGCTAAATTGCACACAGTGTCCAGGGATGTGTAGGCCAGGTGGGTAAGCCATGGGAAATGCTAGGTTACACAGATAAGGTTGGGGGAGGGGTAGGTCTCTTCAGAGGGTCAGTCTGGACTCAATGGGTCAAATACACTGCTTCCACACTTCCTTGTAGGATTCTATCCTATTCTACTTTGGGGAAAGTCAAACCTAGAAAGGTAAGAGATGACCAGGCAAAAGCAGTCTTGTTACAGTTACTTGTAGGAATGTAACTGGCACATCAGTGGAAGGTGTTCTATAGCAATTCCACAGACAGTGTCGACATGTCTCCAAAAGAAAAAGGGTGCTCCTGTCAATCAAAAGCCCTCTGGTTATCCAGAAGCATATACAAAACAACAAAGCAGAAAAATACAGGATATGAAAATCTCAAAACACTAATACTTTAGGATGTTTGGAGTAGCATAGACAGTACATGGGTCAGACAAAAAAGGAAAATAGGGAAAGCAAAGAGGAGACTTTTTTTAAAAAAAATGGCCTGTAAAATAAAAGAAAATTCAAAAATGTATCATCAGTACATTAAGAAGAAGAGAATGACTAAGGAAAGGGTCGGGCCTATCAGAACATAAATGGTTACTTGTGCGTGGATGAAGATGATATGACACTTCTTAAAGAGTGTTTTGCCTCGATCTTCACAAGGGAGAGGAGTGATGCAGACAGTCCCATTAAAGAGAAGCTAAAATATTAGATAAAGTAAGTTTAAGGCTGAGAGAAGTATAAAATGACTAACTTCCTAAAAGGTTGATAAAACATCAGGGCCAGATGATTCGTATCGCACGCTGTCAGAGGAAGCCAGAAGGGAGATTAAAAAAAAGGGGACATTGAGGATCAGTTTCAAATCCTCATTAGATACAAGTGAGTTACTAGAAAATAGAGATCTACAAATGTTGAACCACTGTTCAAAAAAGTATCTTCGAGATGGATCAAATACTGTAATAATAGGTCAGTCCATCTGATCTCTGCAGTGGGATAATTATAAGCATTAACATTGAAATGAACATTGTTATGTTCATTTAATCAGAGACAGTCAGCATAGTTATTTTATGGAAACCTGGATGATGAATGGGCACCACCTCATGACCCTTGAGAAATATTATCGAAATTGTTTGAGATGGATTCTATGCATCAGTAGAAGCTCAGGTGTGCTAACATCAGCATCCTTGAAGCAGTTAACAGCACCAGCATCAAGGACATAATCATTTGAAACCAATTCCTCTGGGCCAGCCACATGTTTAGGATGCTGGAGTTCCTACGATCAAAGGCAAATCAAGCATGGGGCAAGACAAAGGAAGTATTTCAAAGACTTCCTCAAGGCTTCCCTCAAGAAATGCAACCATAGATGCTAACGCAAGGGAGACCATCATTCACAAGAAGCCAACTTGGTGGAAGGCTCTGTAAGAAGGGTCAGAATTCTTTAAGAACACCCAGCAGCAAGAGGAAGTAAAGAAAAGGAACCAGGGAAAGGAATGGCAATGACCTCAAGGCCAAGGCCCAACTGCACCTCCTGGAAGTATCTGTCAAGTCAGTTGAAAGAAATGAAATTATGCATGTCCAGGTGACTATAGTTCTACCTGAAATTTTTCTTCCCTTCCCACCCCCATAACTCACTTAACCAGGTCTTTGTGGCCCTGGGACCAATGTGCTCCCTCTTTACTAGAAGAATTTTTAAATAAATTGCATTTAACTGGCAGTCCAGAATTTCTTATTTTACAGAAATGAGTCTCATTAGTCTCTCTGTTGATTTCTGCCTGAACAGTTGACAAATGGTGGGGGGGTGAAAGCAGCTTAGAATTACTGAGCCTAACGGTGTGGGTGATCCGAATTAATACACACACTTAAAATTGCAAGATCATTGAACCAACCTCTGTAAATTAACATATTTACTGATGCTAATTCAACCCTCACAATCTTCCATTCAGTAAATTCTACTTGCATGCTTTTGATTTTGATTTTCTAAAACTGACATTCTTAAACAAATCCAGATGCTGTGACGTCTATTTTAATAAACAAATGACAATGTTAGATATATAACCTATAAAGCTGAAAGAACTTTCATTTTCTGTTTTAATAATGTATGATGTACTGTTGAAGATATTAAATCATAATAGCAAGAGAGCTGTTTCATGTCTTTTATGCTACAGTACACACAGTCTGTGCCTTACATGACCTACAGTAAGATGATCCAAGTTTTTTTTCAAGCATCCTAGTGTCCTGGGGGAGTGGTGTTAGCTATGGCAGCACTAGTCATCTATATCTATACAACAAAACTGCTACTGTGTTTGAACAATAATGAGTATTTAATTTGCTAATTAGCACAATGAGAATGTGCACCATCAAATGAATAACCACAGTTGAACACTGTCATATAGTTAGAGATCTGTCATAAATATTCAAAACAAATTGCTGGAAGCAGGAAAACTTTCCTTGAGTATTATCTTGAAAAAAAATCAGCTATTTAAATGATCAAATCAGTCAGGAAAAGACAATGTTTGTGTATCTTTTGTGCAGTGCCTCTCAATTTTTCTTGCCACGTGAGTTACTGTTCATTCTTGCACTATGTTTAAAGGTCTTTAATTGACTGGCTGAAATATACTATCTCCTGATCAATCTTGTCATTTGCAATTACAATTAATTCAACGCTATCAGTCTTGTTGCAATTCTTTTATTTTGACCAATCTGGTTATAATACCTCAAATTTTCCTTTCATCATTACACCGGTGTAATCCTTTAAACACAAGGAACCAAATCAAGTGTTACAATCCTAATCTAATTGGAACCATCTGACAGGTTGTGGAAATACAAGCACAGCAATATTGAAATCAATCAAAAATCCAATAATAAACTCTTGATTTCTCAGTGACGACAGGAAACCATGCAACCTGGAAAGATCCCAGATTTGTACTTTAATCTCCACTTTATTAACTGATCTCAGCTAAGGTACAAAAACTGGCCTCAGTGTCTTGGTGGCATGACAAAAAACAAATAGGCCACTTGCGTTCCCAATCCTGTTGAATAAAAAACTTCTGAATGACAATATTTTTGAAGAACAGACATGGGCTCTGTTGTGATAGCCTCTGCTTTAGGATGGTAAAATGATCAGCAGCTTGCTAGGCCTGTAGGAATCACTCCCGCTCCCCTGGCTCACACATAGTAATGCTGTAAACGAAAAAGAGAGGGCCAAAGCCAATTCTGTTGGGTTCCTGAGCTGAGGGAACACCACTTATAAATTAAAAATAAAAATTCTGTTAACATGGAGGCACAGATTTTAAAATACTTTACTGGCCAACCTGCCTTGAAAACCAATTAGTTACACATCCCTATTAAAGCTGGAAATGCAGAAATTGGGGTAGGGACTGCATTATATTTAAAACTTCTCACCATTATCCCAATGTACCAATCATTAAAGATTAAAATTTCACCCCCTATATTAGATAGTTCGCTGTCTCATTTTACATAAAAGATACTTACTTGCAAGACATTATTATAGAATTATCAATAATCCTAAATATCCAAAAAAACGTTAGCACATTCAAGAAGTTGGAAGGTATACAAGTAAGACTTAGGAATGAAAAAAGTTCAGTAAAGGAACTGGTCTCTGACATGTACCCATCCCAGAAATAGCAACACTGTGACGATAGAATCTTAACTTTCACTTGTAAAGAGAACAATTTTTTTTTTGTAGTGGCACTAATTGCCAGAAGACAAAGACTAGAAAGTTAAAAAAATTAGATGATACATTCTCTGTTTAAAGAGAAAGTTACCACAGCAACCCTAGCATTCTACGGTCACCATGTAATGTGCCCTCTTTTGTCCTCAGGGAAAGGCAGATAGTGAAGCATCATTTATTTACAGACCCTTTCACAGAGCTTGGGTTATCAGACAATAATACTGTCAAATACACACTCCTAATGGTCTACTTTTGAAATGGAGTCTAACATAATGGCAAACAGCCCAAAATCCTTTCCAACCCAGCTATTAAAGGATGTAGGTTATTGCTGTTGTCACCATTGATATTTGTCATTGTAATGTAATTAGAGGCCTAAAATGATGCATTACTGCCTGTGGCACGATTTTATTAAAACCTTTTCTTCTGTTCACTGAACTGCAACCTGGTGTCTGATGAGTAACAGACAGCTTAAGGGTGAACAGCAGATTCATCAAAGATTTATTTTTCACTTTGAAGTGTAGGCCACATAGGAAAAATGGAAAAGCAAGAGAAAATGCTGCACCACCTGAATTTCATTTGGTCACTTGAAATTCTGACTGCATCCGATGAATGTTGCGTTGGCAACAGATTCCAAGCCTGCAAATCACATGGTTAATCATAGTCCTTAATCTGCCATCCATCAGTGAATCCAACCATGTTGCCAGCGCTGTAACTTCCAATCAGATTTATAGGTCACGTGGGTCACACATCCCTGAACAACTACATTCATTGATAGCTTGGGTCATTTGAAAAGAACTGATTTCTTACATGCTGCCTATCATGGTTGAGGGGGTAGAAATGGAAGAGAGATGAGAAAACAAAGATTACTGAATGTAATAAAGGTACTTGAACTCTTCCAAAAAGTTCCTCCCATGGATGCTTCCTTATCATCTATTTTGTTTCCAAGCAAAATTGAAAAAGTCCATTGACACATTTTTTTTTCAGCTGACAAAACACTACTCTTTATTTTGAAAAATGCATTTCCCATTTCCTATTGAACTCTGAAGCCCTTTCTTAATTCATTGAAAGACTCAAGTGAAAGCTTTATTACATTCCAGAAAGATAAACATTCCGAGTTAAAAGTACATCCAAAGTTTAGAATTATATAATTTAAATGAACAGAAACCATACACACAACAGCATGTCTGCTTCTACACCATTAAGTTTTCTGAGTAACTGTATGCAGTTCTGTAATCGCATAAAAATCACTATAGTAACCCTTCCACTAAAAAGTCTTTAATTCCAATAAGGTGGTGTGAACCGAGATTAGTGTGCATGTGCATGCTGGCAGTGAATGCATATGCTGATTTCTTCTAGAAATTAAATCGGTATTAATAAGGAGCAAATTCTATCTTAAGAGCTGACAAGAAACTGCTTGTCAAGCTTAAATTAACATGACAGACTGTTGAACACTACAGACTGAAATATATAGATTGTATGTGTAGTGTGACATTGAAAAGGCGTTGTATTTCATTTAGCAACATTGTTTATTTCATGACCTGAACAACTTGACAATTGAAACTGGAAAAAAACCTATATGGATCTGTTAAAACACAACACCACACCCTATCTTCCTACTGATTTCTATAACTAACAGTCCAGCGTCCCACCTACCCCGCACCATACTACTCTGGCACCCTCCACACCTGGCAACCTACCCATTCACCATATGTTCACCACCCTGACTCCTCAATTATCTCAGCAACTTTCGAAGTGTCTACTGGACATGCGAATTTCAGAAAATGGTATTCAGTGCTGCAAAATGGGGCATGATCTTAATGAAGATCTTCTCTACTGTTGGATTCAAGGATTCCTGAACAGGTTCATAACAAAAGGCCTCGAACCATGAATCTCCAGCACATAAGCCATCAGAAGGTAATTGGAGGTGTTTTAACCTGATCAGGGTAGGAAATGGGGTTTCCGATAGTGCTTGGAATTTCTGGCTCAATTTTCATGCTACAAACAATCAATTTAGGTCTACATAGTACTTCCATCTGAGTTAGTAAGTTATGAGCAGCTTCAAGTACAATGCTAAACTCAGCACACCAAGTAATCCAGGCTTTCAATTCTGCACAGTATATAGGGAGTGCTGCTTGTTGCAGTGACCCTTCTGTGAATGAGAAGTTAAACTAAGCACTTTGTCTGCTCACATTAGATACGTTCTCAGATAGGTAAAAGAAAACACAGTCGCATGGCACTATTTGACAAGATCTAAGTGCCCCAACCAACTCATTTTATTGCTCAAGTTATATCATTAAAAACACAGGTTGACTGCAACCTCAGTGCTGCTGTGAGCTAAAACTCTGAGATTGCATTTTAAAATAATTTACCAATTGGATGTTATTTGAATAGCAATCTATTACCAATGGAATGAAAAAAAATTGAATTTCTGAGTTCCGTACATTTTTTTCTTTAAATTGCTATACTGTACAAAAGGCCCCTTGTTGGAAGTAAGTATCATCATTTCTGAAGTGTATTTCATGACCTCCGTACATCCTAAAATACTTTACAGCAAATTAATTACTTTATTGTTTAAAATAGAATCATCGTTTACTATGTAGACATGTGATTAACAATTCTCATACTGGTATATCTGAGATCTTGATGATCTCGTATAAATGATCTCGTAAATTGTTTTGATGATTTATATAAAGAAATGTTCTATTCTTTGAATCTTGTCAGAGGATATCTTACATTCACCTGAAGAGGCAGATAGGGTATCTATTTAAGTTTTATTTAGTAATCCTTAAGTACGGTAAAAAAGAGTCAGACAAATTTTTTTGTATGTACTCTTTGAATAGTCGAAGTATTCCAATTTTTTGGGGTTCTCTATTCAAATACCACCATTCATCAATTGATACTATTCCAAACACACAATTCCATTACGTACAAGAAAAAAGTGCTGCCACAAAGTTTAATTATTATATCAAACTAGTTTTTATTTATACCTCTTCAAGTTGTGTTCCAAATTTAATTAATGAGGTATGTCCATGTAATTATGAATTGTGCAATTATTTTTATTCTGAGCAAAGTGATAGGAAAGAGAGATAAAATTCACAACGTGTGGTATTGACATTCCAGCATTATATTCCAAAACAAAGGTTCGGCCACATTGTAAACGGCTTGGTGTTGGTACCTCTATGATTCTGTCAAAACATATGTTTTGCAAGATGCCTTTGAACATAAAATATTAACCACAAAAGCACCTGGCTGTCTGCGCATGGAAAGTTTTGCATGGAACTTGGACCGAAAGGACATAAAGCACAAAAACTTGGGGAGGTGGGGATATTTTTAAGTGTATATTTTCTTCCTGCCACAGTGACATCTGCCCTTGGAGCTGAAAGCTGGCACCTGCTCCACTCAGATGCAACGTGGTGCCAATTGCACCCTAGGAATCTCACTGCTGCAGTTGGGGCTTTGCTTTCATGCTTGTTGCTTCACTCAATGGCCCACTCTCCTGTTCCTTCGTTGCCCCACTCTCAACTCCCATCTCCTGCTTGGCCTTTCCACTGGCACCCACTCTCCCATTCACCACCTCTGCAACCATTTTTAAGTCCTCAGTTGCTCCACTCCCTACCTTTCACTTCCTCATTCCCTCACTACAGGGCTTGGCGAATAGTGAAGCAACACAGCAATAAGCAGGAGGGAGGCTGTAAGGGGTCAGGAATAGGGTGGACAAGTCTTTGGAGTGGGGCAAATTGGGATCCCAGGATTTGAATTCACTTGCAACATTTGAAAAACACTAGCTTTATTGCTCCTGTACTTTTACAGATATCTCACTGTGGAGTCACTGGCAGTACTTTCACAGGCTATGTGATTCATTAACCCTGAGGGCAGCCAAACAGTTGCGAGGACAAAAAACACAGCCTTACTTTTACATTTTTTTTATTCACCAATAAAAGAATTCAGCAATTTAATGTATTTTGACTTAGTGTATAACATTTAATTGCATCTTCTGAGGAGAAAGATCCTGTAGAACCTAACCACAGCTTTTACATTGGTTTCAATGGGAAAATATGATTTACTTAAAGTTGTGATTTAATGAAATCACAATTCTAAGTGATAATATTGGAACCATTTGGAATGTCAGCAAATGTCTGGATTTTCATCGAAGCATTCTTACTTTGGTCAGATTACAAACACACACTAATGATTAGAAGGCAATTTGGATCATACAAAACCTCAAAATAAAATCTCAAACCTGCCTCCAACATGCCCAGTTTGGAGGTTTAATGAATATGAGATCGGGGAAGACAGCTAATTCACATCCTGGAGCCATTTGATTATTTAGAACTTATAATGGCACTGGCATTTAAATTTACCAAAAGGCAGTGGATGCAGAATCTGCGAATATTTTTAAGACAAAGATAGATAGATTTTTGATTACCAAAAGGGACAAAATATTATCCAGGATATGCAGGAAATTATATTTGAGGTTAAAATCAGATCAGCCATGAATTTATTGAATTATGAAGCTGATTAGCCTACTTTTGTTTGTATGTTTGAGACCACTCCCAGTAATAATTGCAGGCCCCTTATCTATGGTGGCAGCCTGCTTTGGAGCACTCTGTTTTCCGACTGGGAGGCAAATCGGCCATTGAAATCAGAGTCTTGTCTTTAAACAAAAAATTTTATGCTTTGGAGTTAAAATTTCACAATACATCCTTTGTTGAGGCTCTCTCTCCACACTCCTTGACAAAGCTCTCACATGTCGTTAGTAGGGCCAGTGTTCTTCATATTTGGCATAACGTTGTATTTTTATTTATCTTACTATTTTAACTCCTGCGTTATATCACATACAAAAGGAGTAAAGACACTGACTCTCAATGACAGGGGAGTAGATTGTAAAGAGATAAAATTAATAACTACCACAAGTCGTATTTAAATAATGCCTTTAAAGTGAGAAAAGAAATTCAGACAATTCAAAAAAAGGGAATGGATATTAATGCCTAAACTTCTTGTGTAAGCATGGAATTTCTTCATCATTACATAATATTATGAATGTGGAACTGTCCTTTAAATATTTGAAAACCTGTCTGCAGTAGAATTAAAAAGGAACATTGCCTGCTAATTCACTGTTGACATAACCCTCAGGATTATCATTACAGAATTAGTGTGATACGATTTATGTCACAACCTTTCTTTTTCACCACGGGATGCCTCTCAGCTCACATTTTGAATTTCAGCTCCAAAAGCCTTTGAAGTGGGACTATGATTTTCAATGCTTGTTTTTATATGATATTAAAGGAAGTTACAGTTAGTGAGTCTGATATGATCATGAAGTATGTTTTTTTGTAAATGTTGAATTTTTCAACAGACTCTTTAGAACTTTACTGTATCTAATCTGAACGTAAGTCCTAAGGTCTGCACATAGTAGACAGTGGCTCAATGACAGGGTAGCTGCAATGGCAAAATTTGATAGGTAGAGGGATGGGCTGACATGAGTTAGCCTAACATGGTATAGAAACCATAAAGCACCTTCTGGAAGGCTACAGAACATAGGTAGGTATGAATGGTATGACAGGCCATAGGGGAATAGGTTGAAGTGCATGTCGTGCTATGGAGGGTTGAAATTGGTACTGGGGGAGTGGAGGGTGTGCGGTTTCATGGATGTGATGTGAGGGCTGAAAGGGTGTGAGGATCATTTCCTGTTTTATTGCATTTTTCACATAGAGATGTACAGCACGGAAACAGGCCCCTTGGTCCAACTCGTCCATACCTATCAGATATCCCAACCCAATCTAGTGCCACCTGCCAGCACCTGGCCCAAATCCCTCCAAATCCTTCCTATTCATATACCCATTCAGATGCCTTTTAAATGTTCCAATTTTACTAGCCTCCTCCACTTCCTGTGGCAGCTCATTCCATATACGCACCATCTACTGTATGTACAAGTTTCCCCTTTGGTCCCTTTTAAGTCATTCCCTCTCACCCTAAACTTATGCCCTCTATTTCTGGATTCCCCCACCCCAGGGAAAAGAGCTTGGCTATTTATCCTAATCATGTCCCTCATGATTTTATAAATCTCTATGAGGTCACCCTTCAGCCTCTGATGCTCCAGGGAATACAGCCCCAGCGTATTCAGCCACTCCCTATAGCTCAAACCCTCCAACTCTGACACAAAATGTCAGTGCCACCAAAGCAGGTCTTCCATCAGCTTGGTCTCTGCACCCAGCAATCACTGCCCCTGCTCTTGCTCCAAAACTGCCTGGGGGACTGCCTTGATCTCCCACTGAGGAGCTAGAATTCTAACGTCTGTGGCACTTCTGTCCTGGTTCAGTTAGTGGAACCAAGAACAAAAATTCAAAAATAAAAATTCAAGTTTAATGAAGTTTTTATGATAGCTTTGGAGAATTGTTCACTTACATTACAATTACAATTATATGAGTTTTAATGTTGGGCAGAGACAGTACCAATCTGCTCTTGTGCATAGGTAATTCTCCTGAAGGTATACGATTCAAACTACACAACAGATGAATTTCATGCAGGATTCCTCGATTTTGTGGGTTGCCTAAATCTATACACTCTAACACCTGTAGTTCAATGGATATCTGCCTGTCAAAAGAACTATGGATACTGGAAATCAGAAACAAAAACAGAAATTGCTGAAAAAAACGCAGCAGCAATTCCAGCCTGCCTGTGGTTGCACTAAAAATGGGAGATGTTTGTGTTGTATACAGCTACTGTCACAGACAAGCCAGCAAGAATCACCTTCTGAGAAATGTTGCAATCATGTTGGTAAGTTGCTATGTTTACCTTTCAGGATTGCAATCTTCATTTTAGAGCAGTTAACAGGAAGTTAACAGGAATGTGTTATCGTTTATTCTAAAATATTTAAATAGCCGATCTCAATATCGGGTCGGATTTTCCATGCAGTGGCAATCTCAATTCCTTTCTATGAAAGGAGACCACAGCACATTTCTGACAGGAGATTTTGATCAGGGCTCCTTCAGAAATGCAGAGTTGCACTTCGATTCTGACAGTTCTCTCCTGGTGCAGAATTATCAGGCAAAGCGAACCATACTACCCACTTCACAGACATCAGCTACCAGACCCTTAAATCTAAGGATCCAGAATTACAGACAACCACTTGCACAGTTACTGTCAAACAATAAGTTAATAAAATGCACAGTGAGAGTAGTAGGAGGCAGGATGCCAGGTTTGTACCAGATAAGTAGTGTGCCACCTGAGAAGAGGGTAAGGTGTCAGGGTGTAGGATGCCAGGTGGGTAAAGAGCCAAGGGGGTGGGGGGGAGATGCCTGTGCGCAAATGTAGCAGAGGAAGGGACACCAGACAAAACAAGGCTCTTCTCTGGAGTGGAGGAAGGAATGTTCTATGCAGAGTGGGGAAAAGAGGAAGAGGGTCCATAGTGGGTGTGGAGCATACCGGTTCCAGTGTAGAGTTAGAGAGCAAGTCATGTCCATAGCAGGGAAGGTGGGGATTGGGGAGAGAGGGTGAAAACGGATTGCAGTGGGAATGTAAAGATCTGGAGCAGGGGAATGGAGGCCAGATCCAGGGTGCAAGGGGTGGCCATTAGCTCTGGTGTGGAGTGGGGGGGGGGCTGCAGGGTTGTGACGGGAGCAGAAAGGGAGTTTTGGGAAGGAGAGGGGTGGGCAGCACAGGGAAAGGAAGACGGAATCCAGTGCGGTGAAGGGGGTTCAGTATAAGAGGGAGAAAAGGGCATATAATGGGAGAAGGGTGGTCTGCTCCTGAGGTGGGTGGGGATGGCTGGGTCCAGGGTAGGGAAGGAATAGTCAGGTCCAAATGGGGAAGCGGGGAAGCATGTCGGGTCTACGGGAAAGAGTGAGAATCAGTTTACGGCCTAGGAGTTAAGTACAACATTAGTTAAATAAGTTACACAGGAATTAAACTATGTGTCATAACCTAACTTTTCCTGATTAATGATTTACTTAATATCTTCTGATCCCTCTGAAATCTTCAACTTAAACAGAGGCATTCAGAGAATTCCAAACAAAAGGGAAATGCCCAGTGGGATCTTTAATTTTCTGGGCAGTTCCATTAGACTATACTACAATGGACATTCACACATGGAAAACTCCCACCTACACTGAAACAAAAAATGTCTGGCCATTAGAAAATCCGGGCCAACATGATTCTGTCTCTTACTGTTTACAGGTTGAAGTATTTTGAAGTTACATGCATTCTAAGTCTGTCACATGCATTCTTGATTTCCATTTCAACAACAAACAAAGGGTAATTATGCCTCCTGTACAATTAATCACATCCCGTTCATATCAACCCTGGCATAGGAAGATAGATGCCAAAGCTGGAGCTTCAGGATTGTGGGAATGCAGGTCCCAACGGTGCACATGTGCCCATCAGACTGGAGTCTAATTCACAGGATCGTAGGAGTCTTGTAGCTCCCTTATTCATTGCAGAGTTCAGGAGAGGGAGGCAATGAGCAGCAGAGACATGGAATAGGGTGCTTGGCAAGGGGAAGGGTCGGTGAGGGGTTATGGAATGGCAGAAGCTGCAGGTTGAAGGCTCAGCAGTAAGAGGGCTGAAATAAGGAGTGAGTGACGTCGCAAGTGGAAGGTCAGCAGTAATAGAGTGGGTTAAGGGAAAGTGCAGTCTGCTCCAAAATGGCAATCAACCAGTCACATGATCCATCATCATAAAGGCAAGGAACAACTTAAAACAGAACCTAGTGACTGGAAATTAGATTACAGACCTCATTAACTGAATCATCTTAAAACAAGACAACATAAAACAGGGCAATGTTAAATGGGGATTTAGTGTACTGGAATGTCCACAAGTGACTATAGGCCAAGAAAAAACATATGCAGGTGGGAATTTAATTATTGATTAAAAAGAGATGGAATAGCCTGTAGTAAAATCACAAAGATTCGCCCTATCCTTTTATTCTACTTCTACCATTTCAAAACTATTTATACAGTGTCTTTAATTTCATTAACTACTCCAAGGCATTAGCAGGGTAAAAAAGAAACCCAACCAAAGAAGCAGTTATTAGGACAAGCTACTAAAAGTTTAGACAAATAGATAGGTTTTTGTTCTCAGAGGGCTGTTGAAAGTTCGAGATGAAGCAGTGGAGAAATTTAAACAGAATATGCAAATTTGAAACTGTTGCAATGAAGAATCAAGATTCAAAATGGATCAATTAATGGATTAATTAATCTTCCAAGCCAGATTTTGGTCACTAAAGTTTCCACAACAAGTAATAGGACACAAAGTATGGAAAAGGGTCAGGAAACCATCTTCAGGCATAGCAGATAAGGGAACGAGTATGAGAAGGAGGCAGTCAAACTGTGACTAAGGAGGGTGTACTTAAATATGTGAAGTATATGAAACAAGGTAAATTAACTCGTAGCGCAGATTGAAATTGATAGGTAGAATATTGTGGGTTTCACATAGATGTGGCTGCAAGGGGATCAGGGCTGGTAACTAAATATCCAAGGATACATGTCCTATTAAAAGGACAGGCAGATGAGCAGAGGGGGGCAGAATTGAACTTGCTAGTAAGAAGTCAAATTAAACTGATAACAAGATATGGAGTTGGAAGGCATGAGATCTGTGTGGGTAGAGTTGCAGAACCACAGAAGGAAAAAAAAGAGTTATGTACAGGCCTCCTAGCTGTGTTCAGGATGTCAGGAAAAAATAAGTCAGGAGATAGAAAAGGCTTGTGAGGAAGGCACTATTACAATAATCATGGTGGACGTCAATTTGCAGCTTGGAAAATCAGGCTTCTTTTTTTCTCATTCACAGGATGAGGGCATCGCTGGATAACCAGCATTGATTGTCCATCCCAGCGAGCAGTTAAGAGTCAACCACATTGATGTGGGTCTGGAGTCACATGTAGGCCAGACCAAGTAAAGATAGCAGTTTCCTTCCTTAAAGGATATTAGTATTAAGTTGGTAATGGATCACAAGAAAAGGCGTTTATGGAATATCCTTCAGTTGATCTTGTTTGGAGCAATTTGTGGTAGAGACCACTAGGGAACAGGTAATTCTGGATTTGGTGATGTGTAATGAAACAGAGCTGACCAGGGAACATAAGGTGAAGGAACTCTTCGGGGACTGGATTGATGATAAAATTCACCCTGCAGTTTAAGAACAAGAAGCTAGAATCAGATATATTGGGATTACAATTAGATAAAAGCTAACTACAAAGACATGACAGAGGAGTTGGCCAGAATGAACTGAAAAGGGAGACTAGCAGGGAAGATGGTGGAGCAGTAGTGGTAGGGGGTTTTGGAGGTAATTCAGGAAGCCCAGCAGAAATTCATCCCAAGGAAGAAGCAACATTCTAAGGGGAGGATGGGGTAACCATGGTTGACAAGGGAAGTCAGGACAGCATAAAAGCAGAGGAAAACCATTCAATGTGGTGAAGACTAGTGGGAAGCCAGAGGATTGGGAAGCCATTATAAACCAGAAGAGGATAACTAAAAAAAAAATACAGGGAGAGAAGATGAAATATGACAGGAAGCTAACTAGTACTAAAAAGACTAAGTATTTTTTACACATCTATAATGAAAGAGGCAAGTGTGGACATTGGACCATTGAAAAATGAGGCTGGAGAAGTAGTAATGGGAATTACGGAAATGTCAGATGAACAGAATAGGTACTTTGCATCATTTTGCATGGTGGAACACACAAATAGCAGACCAAAACATCAAGAAGGAGAAAGTGAGGACTGGAGATCAGAGTCAAGAGTGTGGTGTTGGAAAAGCACAACAAGTCAGGCAGCATCTGAGGAGTAGGAGAATCGCATTTTGAGAGGTGAGGGTAATGGTGATAGGTCAGAGAAGAGGGTGGAGTGGATAGGTGGGAAGGAAGATGGACAGATAGGGCAGGTCATGAGGGTGGTGCCAAGTTGGCAGGTTGGATCTAGAATAAAGGGTGGGGAGGGGGAGAAAATGAGGAAACTGGTGAAATCCACATTGATGCCATGTGGTTGGAGGGTCTCAAGGCTGAACAGGAGGCTTTCTTCCTCCAGGCATCGGGTGGTTAGGGTTTGGCGATAGAGGAGCCCCAGGAACTGCATGTCCTTGACGGAGTGGGAGGGGGAGTTGAAGAGTTTGGCCACGGGGCGGATGGGTTGTTGGTGCGGGCTCCCGGAGATGTTCTCTGAAGCATTCTGCAATGTAGAGGAGACCGCATCAGGAGCGACAGATAGAGTAAATGAGATGTGTGGAAGTGCAGGTAAACCTTTGATGGATGTGGAAGGCTCCTTTGGGGCCTTGAACAGAGGTGAGGGGAGGAGATGTGGGCACAGGTTTTACAATTCCTGCGGTGGCAGGGATCGTTGGTGGACCTAACAAGAGAGTCACAAAGGGACAGGGCTTTATGGAACATAGATAGGGGTGGGGAGAGAAATATATCTCTGGTGGTGGGGTCCGTTTGTAGGTGGCAAAAATGGCAGAGGATGATGCGATGTATACAGAGGTTGGTGGGGTGGATGGTAAGGACTAGTGGGGTTGTGTCCTTGTTGCAGCTGGAAGGTTGAGATCCAAGTGCGGAGCTGAGGAAAGTGGATGAGATGCGCTGGAGGGCATCATCGACCATGTGGGAAGGGAAATTGCAGTCTTTAAAGAAGGAGGCCATCTGGTGTATTTTTTGGTGGAACAGGTCCTCCTTGGAGCAGATGCGGCAGAGGCAGAGAAATTGGGAATAAGGGATAGCATTTTTACAGGAGGCAGGGTAGGAGGAAGTGTAATCCAGGTAGCTGTGGGAGTCAGTGGGTTTGTAGAAGATGTCTGTGTTGAGTCAATCACCATTGATGGAGATGGTGAGGTCCAGGAAGGGGAAGGAGGTGTCAGAGATGGTCCAGGTGAACTTAAGGTCAGGGTGGAATGTGTTGGTGAAGTTGATGAACTCTTCAACCTCCTCGGGTGAGCACAAGGTGACACCGGTACAGTCATCAGAGGAAGAAGAGGTGAGAAATAGTGCCAGTGTAAGTGCGGAAGATGGACCGTTCCATGTAACCAACAAAGAGACAGGCATAGCTGGAGGCCATGTGGGTGCCCATGGCTACCCCTTTGGTCTGGAGGAAGTGGAAGAATTCAAAGGAAAAATTGAGGCGGAGGACCAGTTCAGCCAACCGAATGAGTGTGTCAGTGGAGGAGTACAGTGAGGACGCCCGGAGAGGAGGAAACAGTGGGCTTGGAGGCCCTCATCACAGCGGACTGAGGTGTACAGGGACTTGATGTCCATGCTGAAGATGAGGCGTTGGGTGCCAAGGTAGCGAACGTCTTGGGGAAGGTGGAGGGTATGGGTGGTGTCCCAAATGTATGTGGGGAGTTCCTGGACCGTGGGGGATAGGACATTATTGAGGTGGGTGGAGATGAGTTCGGGGGGCAGGAGCAGGCCAGGGTAGTCAGGCTTGTGAATCTTAGGTAGGAGGTAGAACGGGGTGGTGTGGAGTTCCCGGACTATGAGGCTGAAGCTGTGGGTGAGAGATCGCCCGAGTTGATGAGGTTGTGTACGGTCTGGGAGATGATAGTTTGGTGATGGGAGATAAGGTCATGGTCAAAGGGGCAGTAGGAGGAGGTCTCTTAGAGTTGGTGCCTGGCTTCAGCAATATCGTGGTCAGTGCGCCTCCCTTATCCGCTGGTTTCAAGAAGTCAAGGGGCAGAGATGAGTGCAGTGGCTATCACTAAGAAGAAGCTGCAAAATGTCTGAAGGTTGATAAATCACCAGGACCAGATGAACTACAGCCTAGAGTTGTGAAGGAGATAACTGAGGAGATTGTAGAGATATTGGTGGCGATCTTTCAGGAATCACCAGAGTCAGGGAGAGTGCCAAAGGACTGGAAAATAGCTCATGCAATACCCCAGTTTTAAAAGGGAGGGAGGCAGAAGACAGGAAACTATATGCCAGTTAGCTTGTCCACTGTCATTGGTAAGATTTCAGAGTCCATTATTAAGGATGAGATTGCAGAGTACTTGGAAGTGCATGGTAAAATCGGTCCGATTCAGCACGACTTCATCAAGGGAAGATGATGCCTGACAAATCTGTTAGAATTCTTTGAGGAGGTAATAAATAAGTCAGACAGAGGAGAACCAGTGTAAGTGATCTTTTTGCATTTCCAGAAAGCCCATGTAAAGTTGCCGCAGAAGAGGCTGCTAAATAAGATAACAGCTCATGTTAGGGGCCAGTCCTGGCATGGATACAGAATGCTGATTGACAGAAGGCAGAGAGTAGGGATAAAGAAGGCTTTTTCAGGATGGTAGCTGGTCACTTGTGGAGTTTGGCAAAGGTCAGTTTGGGACAATTGTTCATGTTATCCATTAACAATCTGGACAAAGAAACTGGGGAGATTATTGCAAAACTTGCAGAAGACAAAAATAGGTAATGGGGCAGATAGTGTTGAGGAAGTGAGGAAGCTGCAAAAAGACCTGGACAGGTTAGGAGAGCAGGCAAAGAAATGTGTGAAAGTCTGAGGTCATGAACTTTGACAGGAAGAATAGAGGTATGGACTAATTTCTAAACAGGAAAAAGCTTTGGAAATCTGAAGGGATTTGGGTGACCTAGTTCAGGATTCTCTTAAACTGAACGTATAGGTTCAATTGATCATTAGGAAGGCAAAGGCAATGTTAGCATTAATTTCAAGGGGGCTAGAACACAAGAGCATGGATGTACTGCTGAGGTTGGACAGACCATATCTGGGATGTTGCAAGCAGCTTTAGACTCTGTATCTAAGGAAGGATATGCTGGCATTGGAGGTGATCCAGAGGTGGTTTACAAAAATGATCCCAGGGATGAAGAGCTTGTCATATGAGGACCGGTCGAGGAATCTGGGTCTGCACTTGGAGTTGAAAAGGAGGAGGGAGTATCTCATTGAAAATTACAGAGTACTGAGAGGCATGGATAGAGTTGGTGTGGAGGCCAAGTTATTAAGTCTATTTAAGACAGAAAGATAGGCTCTTGATGAGTAAGGGGATTATGGGATATGGCGAGAAGGCAGAAGAACCAGCTTGAGGAACATAGAGTCACACAGCATGGAAACAGACCTTCAGTCCAACTCTCTGCCTTGACTGAATGGCGGAGGCAGATCCGATGGGCCGAATGGCCTAATTGTGCTATATGTTGTGGTCTTACGGTATGAACTCATGTTTACAAAAAGATGAAAATCGGAGGCTGATAAAGGGAACATGGGAAATGTAATGTATAGAAATAATAATGAACTTTTCCACAGCACATGAACTGAATCTGGAGTGAGGATGGTGCTAGTTATGAAGATAATAGAGCTGTATAAGATGGTGGTTCTGAAAGAGTTTATGATAAAGTTGCATTAGGCTCTACCCAATCTGATGATATCACACAGCAATTTGGGTGGAGAAGCAGTCTAGCAAAACATCCCAATGGGGTTAGATGTGCCATCTCTGATTCCGGGTAGTCTTTGTCCCTTTACTGAACTAGCCAGTGTAACTTAAACATATTATTTTCATCATGTAAAGATTCATTAGTGGTTTATTCTCTACCACCGCCAATGTGACAGTTCCTCGAGCTCAATTATGACATGCAGGTCCTGTTTGATGGAGTGTATGAGTCCTCAGACCTTCACCTAGGAATTGTGTCTCTTCTATTTGGACCACATCAAGATTTGGGACATGATCATTTCACAATTGAGTTTTCTCTCTTCAATAGTGGTGCTGTCATAAGGGAACTGCTACTTAGAAACGGGTTCTCTCATCAGCAAGGTTTTAAGTAGCTGGCAAAGCAATGAGCTCTGGATACTGGGCAGTTCAGAGGGGATATGTTGGGTGGCGGCGGAGTGGGCTGAATAATGCCAGTGCAATTGGCTTGTAAGACATCAGTGACAGGCCAGGACACAGCCCGAGCCAACCAGAGACTGTCTGTTGTACTTGGCTGTGGAAGTACACAGGAATCAAAATCAAGGCAGCTCAGGCACGCACACAGCATCTGAATGAACTGACACCCCGTCTGTCCAGAAGTTGACATTGAATCTTGAGGGGGGTGGAGGTCTTGATTTGGTGTCTGAGCCAGTGTTCACAATTCAAGCTCTCTCAGGGAAATTACCCATATGCCTTTCAAAACAACGGTCGCTCATACACACTCTCCATTTCCTACATTTTGCCTGATGCTGGAATATGCCTTGGTGTAACATCCTACCCCTAGTGGCAGAGATCCCCAGTGAAGGGCCCTCCCTCTTTCCATTGGAGACCTGAGATGGAGTGTTGTACACTGTGGTCCCATGCAATAAAAGGTTCAATAGGTTCACTAGAAGTTGTGCAATTTTTGTGACCCGGAGATAACTATCTCTCAGATTATGTTGACAGCACCCATTGATAGCCCCTGTTTGCTATCTTAAAAGGGGCAGCTTTAAAATTTTTGGCTGCTATTCAGCTCTACACTCCTAATCTATGGTGTGTATCTGCACCCACTCCACGAGCTCACAGTACCGCCTCACAGGCCTGTTCCAGGGTCTGGCAAAAGTGGTCATCAACAGGTCCAGGCAGCATATTACCTCATGTCCTGGCCCTCTTCCCTGGTGACAGCATGTTTGGTGTCCATGGGAGAGGAAGTATGCAGTGTCCACTGGCACACTGGAGACTATTAGGGACTTGTTGGCACTGCTAGGACTGGGATGCATCATCACCCTGGTAACAACACTTTGGTGTTGGACTGGGCTGGACAAGGTCAGAAGTCACATGACACCAGGTTATAGTCCAAGAGGTTTATTTGAAATCATAAGCTTTCAGAGCATTGCCCCTTCATCGGGTGAAGTGAGACAAGCACACAGACACAGAATTTATAGGCAGAGAGATGAACGGGCAAAGAGATCAAAAGATCATACAAATGGTGTGAGTGGAGAGTCGACAGGCTGAATAATGGGTCTCTGCAGGTGATTAAGAGTGTCAAACAGTGTGAGTAAAGTGTCAAGAGCTGATTAACAATTGAAGGGATGACCTTTAATCCAATTAATTGAGGCAGAGAGATAATTACAAAACATTTAAAATAAGGTGGTGCTGGAAACAAACCAAATTACTGGACTAATATAATAGGTATAATTGTCGCATGCTGAGGATCTAACCAAAGTAACAAGCAACCCAAAACTGTACAAACGAATTAAGGTAGAGAGAGGTAACAAGTTATCAAGGTGATGGTGTCAAAACAGGTTGGTAAGCAAGCTTTTACAGAACAGTATGGTGATATCACAAGTGGCGTGACATGAACCCATAATCACAGTTAAGGCTGTCTTCATAGGTAAGGAACTTGGTTATCAGTTTCTGCTCAGCAATTCTGTGGTGTTGAGTCTCTCAAAAGCCAGCTTGAAGGAAAACCTACCCAAAGATTGGAGGCTGAATGTCCTTGACCAGTGAACTGTTCTCCAATTGAGAGGGAACATTCCTGCCTGACAATTGTGGTGCAGTGTCCACTCATTCGTTGTCTTAGCATCTGCATGGTCTTGCCAATATACATGCCTCAGGGTATCCTTGCCTACAGCTTATGAGATAGACAACATTGGCCCGAGTCATGAGAATATCTGCCGTGTATGTGGTGGGTGTGTTGTTCTCACATGTGATAATAATATCCATGTTAATGTTCTGACATGTCATGCAGATGTTGCCGTGGCAGGGTTGTGTGATGTTGTGGTTGTCCTGAAGGCTGGGTAGTTTGCTACAAATGATGGCCTGTTTATGTTTGGCAGTTGTTTGAAGGCAAGAAGTCGGAGTTTAAGGATGATCTTGGTGTCATTATCAATGACATGTTGAAGGCTGCAAAGAACATGGCATAATTTCTCAGCTGTGGGGAAGTACTGGACAATGAAGGGTACTCTATCAGTCATGGTCTGTGTCTGGTCTTCTGAGGAGACCATTACGGTTTTTTTGTTGTGGCATGTCGAAACTGGTAATTGAGGAGTTGTGCATCATATCCCATTCTTAGGAGACTGTCTTTCAGCATATTTAGGTGTCCTCCTCATCTGAGAGATCCTGTGTATATGCAGGGCTTGTCTGGAGAGGATGGCTTCTTTAATATGTTTAGGGTAGAAGCGAGAGAAGTACAGCATTGTGAGGTTATCCATGGGCTTGTAGTACAGTGAGGTACGAAGGTGTCCATCCTTGATGGAGATGTGCGTGTCCAAGAATGAGACTGATTCTGAAGAGTAGCCCATGGTAAGTCTAAGAGTGGAATGAAACTCATTGATCTCATTGTACGGTCGTTTCAATTATCCCTTGCCATGAATCCAAGGGAAGAAAATATGTTTGTATCTGGTGCACAGCACTGGTTGGAGGTCCTGCGCAAAGAAGTCTTGCTCAAACTTGTGCATGAAAATATTGGCACACTGGGGTGCGAATTTGGTCCCCATGGCCATTCCGTGTATCTGGCTTAAAAGTTGGTTGTCGAAGGTGAAGATGTGGTTGAGGATGAAGCAGATGAGTTGTAGGATGGCATCTGGAAATTGGCAGTTGTTGGTGTTGAGTACTGATGCTGTTGAATCAATGCATCGGCATGGGGGATACTGGTGTAGAGTTTGAAACGTCCATTGTGACGAGGAATGTTCCTGGTTCGACTGATCCATGGGTGCTGAATTTCTGTGAGAGGTCTGTAGTGTCGCACCAAGCTGAGAGTTCCTTGTACAATGGGTTTCAAGATGCCTTTGACACAGCCAGAAAAGTTCTCACACAGGGTCGTGTTGATTGATACGATGAGACATCCAGGTGTGTTGGCTTTGTGTATCTTCGGAAGGCTATAGTGTTCCTGGTTGTTTAGTCGTCAGTACGCTTCATTGCAATAGTCCATTCTGTTCTGGAGGACGATGGATCCTCCTTTTTCTGCTGGTTTGATGATGTTGTTGCGATTGGCTTCGGACCATGTGATGCTACTTGTGAACTCACCATACTGTTCTGTAAAATCTTCCTTACTGTCCTGTTTTGACACCATCACCTTGATAACTTGTTATAATCTCTCTCTACCTTAATTAGTTTGTACAGTCTTAGATTACTTTGGTTAGACCCTCGGTATGCAACTCTTGTACCTATCATGTTATTTCAGTCATTGGGTTTGTCTCTAGCACCACCTTTTTAAAATTTTTTTTGTAATTATCTCTCTGCCTCAATTAACTGAATTATAGGTATCCATTCACTTGCTATTCAGCTGTTGACACTTTACTCGCAGCATCTGACACTATTGATCACTTGCAGAGACCTACTATTCGGCCTATCAACACCCCACTCACACCACTTGTATGATCTTTTGATCTCTCTGATCAGAAACTCTGTGCCTGGTTGCTCTCTTCACTTCAGCTGATGAATGGGCAACATTCCAAAACCTTGAGATTTCAAATAAACTATAACTTGGTGTATGACTTGACCTTGATTTAATTTTGGCCAAAAGTGAGGACTGCAGATGCTGGAAACCAGAGTTTAGATCAGAGTGGAGCTGGAAAAGCACAGCAGGTCAGGCAGCATCCAAGAGCAGGAAAAATCGACGTTTCAGGCAAAAGCCCTTCATCAGGAATGGAGGCAGGGAGCCTCCAAGGTAGAGAGATAAATGGGAGGGGGATGGGGCTGGGGAGAAGGTAGCAAAGAGTACAATAGGTGAATGGGGGTGGGGATGGAGGTGATAGGTCAGACGGGAGGGTGGAGCGGATAGGTGGGAAGGGAGGTTGGCAGGTAAGACAGGTCATGAGGACAGTGCTGAGCTGGAAGGTTGGAACTGGGGTAATGTGGGGGGAGGGAAAATGAGGAAACTGGTGAAGTCCCTTGATTTAATTTTGATACGTTTCCATTGCAGGTGTGTCAGTTTTCATTGACAGCTTGATTTTTGTTTTGTTACAATGCCCAGGCAAAGGCTATCTAACGTGTTTAAGGTTTTATTTTTAGAAAAGTAGAAAGGAAGATTCCTGACAGCACTTTACCACAACCACAAGACACTAGTGGTTGGTACCACAATGTATAGCAGTGGATCCAAGACCAAGGATTTGAGAAACCAGAACTGGGTTCAATGATCTGATGTAGAAATGTGACTTCCTGGAACAAAAAGAAGCAGCCTTCATTGTTTGGCAGATATACCCAAGGTTACAAGTCAAAAAGGCAGCATTCCAACAACTCAAGGCTGAAACTCAAAGACAAATTTGGAAAATAAAGGACAAGCAGAAGGAGGAGAAAGCTTGAGAGACCCAATGATATACTAACCATTGAAGCCATCTATAGACAAAGTCCCACACAGACGGAGGTTAAATCGACAAAATCCTCTTTGCTTAAAGTACTGATTGTCTTTACTTAATAATTAGGATGGCATTCATCAATGCTGCAAACAACATTTTGAACATCTCCTCAACTGCGAATCTGCATGGCAGCTGATACTCACCAGGCCATCCCCAAGTACATTAGGGTAGAATCCATGCATATATCAATGGGACACTTGCAACAAGCATTCAAATTGACAAAAATCAACAAACCTTAATGCAGGTCTCCAACTGATGTATTTATGGATTCTACCAATGTACAAGCTTGACAGCAAACAGCAATGGTATTTGTATATATCACGAAGTCTCACAGTGTGCATACTCTCCCTCTCTCTCCCACACAAACATACTCTCTCCATTTACTTACATGCACCCTCCCTCCCTCCCAAGTCTGGGTTCAGAAGCCTGTAACATTATTTTGACTTCTTCCTTCGGGAGTCTGGTGTCTGCAGGGGAATGAGAGACCCTCAACTTGCCCACTCACCATAACTTGCTCCTTGACTGTAGCCTCTTACACTGCATCCCCAGAAATGTGGAGGCTATGACCTGCACCTATCTAACAGACATCCTATCTCTTGCAATCTCTCACAGCGATGCCAGCAAATGCTCCACTGTCACTGATGCCATTGTGCATACCTCAAGCTGAATTAACTACTCATATCTGCACAGCCCAATTCTCCTCTGGTCAGATGCCACGTGTCTTGATGCACAGTCATTGCTGTAGGCTCCCAGGTAGCCTAGCAGCAAGAAACACTGAACTGAAGTGGCTTCTCTTTGGAGAACGTCCACTTGTATTTCCTGAGTTTAAAACTACGGTGACTGGCAAGATACTTTGGTCAAGCTTCTTCAATGTTGTTGGAGCTACACTCACCCAAACAAGTGGGAAGTATTCCATCACACTCCTGAGTTTTGCCTTGTGGACAGATCTCAAGAAATCAGGAGGTGAGCTACTCACGAAAGATTCCAAACCTCTGCTCTTGTAGCCACAGTACTTAGGTGGGTAATCCTTCAGTTTCTGGTCAATGGTAATCCCCAGAGTGATGGTGATGTGGTACTTAGTGATTGCAGCGCCATTGAATGTCAACCGGCGATGGTTAGATTCTCTCATTGCTATTTGCAGTTTTCCATGAAAGCTCACCTCAAAAGATCATTTGGTCACTGAAATACCAGATAGATGGAAAATTGTTTAACCTCAGCTGCCTTTATGCCAAAAGCAAACTAAGTTATTTTTGATCTATGGTTTGCAGATGACTGCAGTGTCACTGTCTACTCTGTACCAGATTTGCAGGTATTCTCAAGCTCTTTAATTCTGTATACAAAGGACTCAGCCTGTCCTTGAATGTTGCCAAATATTCCACTTCGATATACGGTGAAGAGGAAACTCTGGGATATATTGAGTACTTACCATACCTGAGAAGCCACTTTTCTATAAAAGACCACCATTGATGAAGAGACATTTGGCTTATCTGCATTAACTTCACCTTCTACAATCGTGAGACATTGAGTGCTTGATGGAAAAGACACTGGCAAGTCAACAGAAGTCCTAGTGTACAAAGCAATCATTACCACCAACTGTATTGAGACAAGCTTGATGTGTTTTGTTTTGTTCAGTTTATGTGGAACATAAGGCCAGCATTTATTGCCTGTCCCTAATTGCCCAGAGGGCAGTTATGAGTCAACCAAATTGCTATGGGTCTGGAGTCAAATGTAGTCCAGACCAGGTAGGAATGGTAGATTTTCTTCCTTAAAAGAACATTAGTGAACCAGTGTTAGTGACACATAAGAAAATTAGAGAAACTCTATCAGCAGTACCCCTGCAACAGTTTCTGGATTTAATGAGCAGGTTGTCAATCAAAGGAGTGTCCTTCTTGAAGCCAGCCCAACAAGCAGAGCTCCTGCAAAATCAATTCTATTAGACACTACCTGAATTACCGAAAGGCATCTCTCTTGCCAGGCCCTTTTTCTTCATTGTTCTTTCCTGGAAGGTTGGCTATTTGACAAAGAAATGACTTCAAAGACACTCTGAACTCTGCCTGACGCATGGCAGCATTGACAACAATGACTGAGTAATTGCAAGCAATCACTCAAAATAGTGAAAACCTGTCCATCAAACTGCATCGTTTCAAGTCTAAAGAACTTAATGATAAGGCAGAGCTGAAACAGGAAAGAGAAGGAAGCAAATCTTGCCCTTCATATTTCACCAATGAAGGAGACATCCTTACCATGAGCTCAAAAGTCAAAAATTAAAAGAGTAAATTGTCAGTCAAAATTTATCCTGTTGAGTCACATGAAGACCCATGGTAGAACCTTGCTACACTGAGTGATACCCAGGTTGAATAAAAGGACAGGCAATAATGACAATGTGGACAAGAGGAAATATTATTAGTGATGTTAAAAATAATAACAGGGTGGGAGTTCAGTGGTCAAGTAATTCAGCATGGATGCCAGATACAAGTGGGGACTGAAATCAGTGGAAACAGAAAAAGAAATTGCACTGGGAACAGAGACAGACAATATCTTGGTCTTCCGCAAGTCTAAGCACATGGGCTGTAGTGGGTCAAGAAGGAAGTTCACCACCTTCTCAAGGGCAATAAATACTGGCCCAGCCAGTGACAACTACATCCCACGAGTGAATTTCTTTTAAAAAGTGGAAGAAACTACAGCTCATTCAGTAATGATCACCAGGCAAACTGCCTGACAACTCAAAGCCAATGAAAGAGCCATGACAAATGATGGTGAGTACAGCCATGGATGAACAATTCCGAAAAGAAATGGTGTGTGAGTGGGAAGGAAAGCCATTACAGAGATTCATTAGCTGCAATTGTGTAAGAATTGAATCCAGGCAATGATAATCTAACTCAGCTGACAAAGGTGAAGTTGCATTGGATAAAGATAGTGTGGTTCTCCAAATCATGGAAACAACTTATATTTTTGTCCAACCAATTATTTATAGAAGAAGATGAATTTGTTTTTTTTCCCCTAGGTAAATTGAGACTTAGTGAGTTTACATACTCCACTGATCCAGCTGACCTTTAGACATTTATCCACATCAATCCTAAATCTGATGACCTAAGAGTTAAAATCCTTGACTTCCTCCTTCTAAGTTTCACGTAGAAAGTCTTTGTGTTCCACGTACAAACGTGAACTGAATGCTTTTGTGAATGGAATGGAAAACACTAGCTCACACATTATACAACTCTCTCAGTTAAATACTATGAGTAGAATCTTACTGTTTTATTTGTATTGTATGAGTCACATCAAGTTTAATGGAATGAAAGTCACCAAGAGGAAGGGCGACTTTTCTTGCTGTATCTTACCAAAGTTTCCACTTCAATTCCCATTGTTAACCCAATGGGGAGTATCACATCATATCTCCATCCTATCGACTCATCTCATAAGAACTTGCTATTCCCTGGACATCTATAGTAAGATCAGCATCCACTGCAGCCACCCATCTTTAAGAGGCCACAGTGCACCTGAAGGAGTTGCATCTGGCATCTGCCCTGCTTATGACTGGTGACTGGATGAAGATGGTTGACAAGCGAAAGTTGGCACCAAGGTTCTCCACCTGAAGGTCCTGGTTGATCGGGTGTTCCACAGGAGGACCACCCTTTGCCCAAGGACAAGCAAAGAAAGCTGTACAACCACACAATGTCTGCCTTATCAGAGATCACCCCCCAAGTCGATGCCCTATCCACGACCTTCTCTGTACCATCCGGTTAAGTGTCACATTCTGCTTTCTGCTGCTTCAGACTCAGTCTCTCTCTGCTAGTGGACTCCCATGCCACCAAGGTCTTTGCTAAGACACACATGTTGCATGCAACGTTTTCTCTCACCTATTCCCTTAATCTCCCATCCACCCAGACCACTAACACTACAGCCCCTCTGCGTTGCTCCCCTCATTCCCTCAGAATATGCACCAGCCCTAACAGCCATATCATCCACTTGCATATGACCTCTTTTTCACTACAGAAGCAAAACATCCCACAACAGGGCTGAGAGAAAATGAAGTGTGGCGAGGGAATCTGGATGTCAGAGTCCTTTTTCCCCATAACAACAGGATACTTGGCCTGTCTCGAGACCAGACTCGGCCGAGCTTGCAAGGACCAGGACAGGTCTTGCAGGGGTGCAAAGACAAATATATCCTGGCAAATGAGTAAGTCCCACCTGTCATAGCATTGTACTGCTGACATTCGCCAGGCAGTGTGTTGCATCAGGCACTGCTTCTAATATTGGCTGCGATGCCCTCTGCCTTTTCTATCTGCTGAGCATCCTAGGTGAGAGGTAACCATCTCCCCTGGAGAAGATCTCCATGCTTTCAGGAGAAGAAGCTGATCACGGTAAGGAAGAACTATCAGCAAAGCTGCCCGATGGACTGTCCAGCATGAATGCCACTGGAACAATGATGGACTTGATCGGCGAAGGGAGTGTGGGATGGGAGGCTGCTGATGACCTCACACCCACAGAAGTGCAGACAGATGAAGGAGAAATGCTCAATCTCTGGCTTTCAGAGGACTTCCAGAAACCAGGTACCTGCACACCCAGGGATAGAAGACAACCTTGTGGTCCTGACTACGAGGAGAATCATGAGCATGTTCAGAGACTGATAAGACCAGCAGGCAGGCACTTGGGATGCTGTGGCTCTCCTCAATGAGAAACTGGAGCAACATGGCCAGCCCAATGACTGTCTGACTGTCTCCATTGACAGAATGGAGGATGCAATGGCCAGAGAGGCCCGGCACCCTGAGGATTGGCTGGCAAGCCACGCACACACACATCCACATCACCACTCTGGTCCTCAGAGCCAAAGCCAGGACTAGGCCCCATCCTAACATGGGGATTGGGCAATACCAGGAAGAACCAGTTGGAGGGGGAGCCACACACATAGCCTTCTGCTGTGTACATTCAGGTAACTGCAGAGATAGCTGGCCCTCCACCTCCCCCCCTCTGCCGGCCCCTATCCGATCCTTAGAACTTCACACTCTGCATGGAGGACCCAACCAGACAAGAATGAATTACCCAACCAAAGCTTCAAAGTCACCTATCTCCACTGTGGATTAGGTTCTCTACAATAACAGGGGAGCTCAGTGAGGTGCAGCAGCATGGAGAAGCAAAGAAAGACTTTTGGAGAGCACATAGGCCCACAACTGAAACTTTGGTGCAGTGTTTGAGTTTGTGAAAAAGATCTGTTTTTCATGGTTCATGTGGTTTCTATGTGGGGACTTGAATGCTTTGTTGTGCCCCACCATATCAGTCCTAGATCCCCAAAGTTGCACTCTCACATGTGAGCAGGGGGAGAAGTGTGTGTACACAGTGAAGTTACCAAAAAGCATAAGCAGCGAGTAATGGACAGAGCCAAGTGCTCCACAGATCTAAGGTAAGGGAGATAAGGGAGAAGTATTTGCAGCAATCTTTAGCCAGAAGTGCCAACTGGATGATCCATCTTGGCCTCTTCCTGTCGCCCCCAACATCACGGATGCCAGTCTTCAGTCAATTCAATTTACTCCAAGTGATATTAAGATACTGAATACGACCAAGCTTTTTTTGTTTAATTCACTTGTGGGATGTGGGCATTGCTTGCTAGCCAGTATTTACTGCCTGACCCTATCATCCCCATTGTTCCCATGGTGGTGAGCTGCCTTCATGAACTGCTGCCTTCAGGAAGGAATTGCAGGATTTTGACACCATGATAGTGACAGAACGACAATACAGTTCTGATGAAGAGTCACGAAAGCTGAAAGATGAACTCTGTTTTCTCTCCACAGATGTTGCCAGACCTGCTGTGCTTTTCCAGCAATTTCTTTTTGTTTAAGATCTGGACAATATTCCAGCTTGACTCTGGCCACTACCCTTAACATTCAATGGCACTACCATCACTAACTCCCTGACAGTGAACATCCTGGGAGTTACCATTGACCAGAAACTCAAGTGGACTCACCACATAGGTAAAATGCCTGCAGGAGCAGGTCAGGAGCTGGGGACACTGTGGTGAATAACTCACCACCTGGCTCCCAGGGTCCATCCACAGCTATGAAGCACTAGTCAGGAGTGTAATGGAATACTCTCCATTTGCCTGCATGTGCATAGCTCAGACAATACGAAGAAGCTTGACACCATCAGAGCTAAGCAGCCCACTTGACTGGCACCACATCCATAAATATCAACTCCCTCCTCCACAGATGCTCAGAAGCAGCAACATGTACAGGATGCAGAAATTCATCATGGATCCTTGGACAGCAACTTCCAAGTCCATGACCACTTCCATCTAGGGAACTGGAGTTGGGGGGGAGGTAGTGAAAGCAGCAGATGCATGGGGATAGTGCCACCAGCACATTCCCCTCCAAGCCACTAACCATGCTGATTTGGAAATATATTGTTGCTTCTTCACTGTCACTGAGTCAAAATCCTGGAATTCCCTCCCTATTAGCATTATGAGTCAACCCAGAGCAGGTGATCCACAGCAGTTCTAGAAAGCAGCTCACCACCACCTTCTCAAACCAGTCAGGGACAGCCAATAAATGCTGCCTAGCCAACAATGTCCAAATCTCACAAGCGATAAAAAAAATGAATAATATCAATTGGAAACTCACCACTCTCTCGTGAGAATCTCATCATGCTGCTTTGGCAAGGTTAGGGAGGGTATTCTGAGGAGATTACCAATGTCAAGACAAACATCTCACCTGATTCTACTGCACATTTGAACACTGCCCACACTGTCGGTTGCTGACACCCCCTCCCCCATATCTTTTCTGGATAGGGAAACAAAACATGCAACAAGCTCAATACACAAACACAGGAATCACCACAAAGTTTTATTTCACATATCTAAATTATTGTTTCTATTTACTAATGTGAAATGCCACTTTGTTCACGCTGGAAAAGTATTGTTCATGCCCACAGGTCACAAAAGAGATACAATAAGCAACAAACTTTTTAAGTTTCACACAATATGGACAATTGTGTTGTACCTCTGTATCTTGCAGAAAGCCAACAGACTGTGCCAGCAGCTGCAAGAACAGTCTTTTTTCCTGAGAATCAGATACATAATACAACTTTTATATTAAAAGAAATGAAACTAAATGAAAATTTGCAACATTGCACCAGGAACTGTGCCAGTGGTAGAATATACTCATCCCTTCACAAAGTTCTCTTTCTCAGTTAGGTTCAAAAGGAGGCGGCCAGGCACTTCTCCAAAGAGAGAGGGGCAGTAATCCTGAGGCACTCTTTCGTTCTCAATAACCAGATTCACAGAACACATGGTTTATCATTCACATGGCCTCCAAATAAAGGCAAATACACAGAATGGCATAGAATGAGGGAATCTTTGCTTCAAATGACAAAAACAGATACATTTCATGTAATCCTATTTTCACATATGCCGATTTTAGCTCTTTAATAAATGATATATTTAAAAAGGTTTTAAACGTATTTCAAATGGGAGTAAAATACCTACCAGAAAAGCTGAAGAGTCAAAGCTAAATCATTCATTTCTAAATAAGCAAAGAAGGAAAACCTATGGACATATTTGTTCTTCCATCTTCAATTACTCTCTTAACCTGCCATCCCACCAAAGACATCAGTACAGTTCGGATCCGGACAGTAGCGGTGCGGACTACTCCAGAGCAGGGAAGAGGGTGGAGAGTCCAGGGTGAGGTGGGGAGGAATAAAGGTTTTGGAATCTAGCTGTAGGGAGTGGGTGTCTGACCAAATGTTTGGCGAGGTGTAGTTGCAGCTGTGAGAGCTCAATATAGGGCCAGTTAAACAGTTTCTCAGGAATTACACTATATATTTAGTGTAATATTTAATAACTATTTGCTTAATTTAAACTTGATTTTAGTGGAAACTTCTGAATTATCCGATTTAAAAATGGAGACTCTTGGAGGGTTCCAGATGCAGAGGAATTACCCAGTGGGATCTTCAATTTTCCAGGCAAACCTTTGTACTTTCTAGAATGGGGTTTGCTCAGGTCCCAAATGCTCAGCTCTCTTCTACACTGGAGACCTTTCTGACCAAGGGAACATCCAGACAATTAAGTCAGTAAACAGCAAATTAAAAAGCACAGATTTTTAAATTTCATTCTTAATATTATATTTCAACAATTTTTATTTAGTCTTTTGTAAACAATATCTCAACATGACAATGCAAAGAACTAGGATGAGAAAACTTTGAGCCTTCATGGTATGCAGAGTCAATAATTTGATTAGAAACGGAAGTAGTAACAACCATCAGTACTCTCTCCACAGACACTAAATTGGATTAAAGCAGATGCAAGAATCATACTGAGATTAAACCATACCCATTTCTTCTAACATAGGCAGCTATTCTTATTAATGCAAGTGATCCTCACAGACAAAGCAGAACAGAGTGTGCCATTGACTGCCTACATGGCTAAGCAGGGAAAATAAAACCATGCTAACAAGAATTCAAAATACTTAAAAAGGAGGCACATGGAGATGGGAACAGGTGCTGGAAGTCATTCTAAAATGATTTTTAAAAATCGGGACTAATCAATAAATGACACAATGTGGCAGATTTCAGTCTCCAAGGTTTCCGACGCTATACATGGAGGGCCTTTGAACAGAAAGTGGACAACATGAGAGACATCATCAATCCACAAGGTCAAGGAGGCCCTGCAGACAAACCACATAAAAGGCAGTAAAACAGGATAGCCATGCCAGACAACACAAGAGTCAAGCTCCAAAATCCTGAAATTGATGCTCAAAGAAGGTAAATGACTTCATACGACTGATTAAAGTCAGTGAATGATTTTTCATATGGGACAACTCTTCAAGCCTCTCACATTGCTCAATACACCACAATATACTCTTTTAACCGCTTACCAATAATCTCTAGCAATTGTGGTTCACATTTCTCAATTTTTAACTTTACAGCACTGTCAGACATTTAGCACTGCTATAAAATTTACATACACATCCTCATTATTTGTCCACACGGTCAACCATTAAACCATGATGAGCACATCACCAAATTACACTGCACCATAATTATTAACATACTTAATTCTTTCAGGATCTTTTACTGTAACTACATATTTGTACCCCAATTGAGGAGACAGGGCTCACCATTACTGCAATGGTCATAGTATGCAGTGAAGTTATAAACTAAAGAAGCTGGAATGTTCCAACTACTGCTCTATCTCACTCGTAAACTTTTCCCTCATATGATTTATAAACAGTAGATGATGTAAAGCATGAGGTGCACTCTTACATCACCTTTGCACTATAACCCGTGGGCGGCACGGTGACACAGTGGTTAGCACTGCTGCCTCACAGCGCCCGAGACCCGGGTTCAATTCCCGCCTCAGGCCACGGACTGTGTGGAGTTTGCACGTTCTCCCCGTGTCTGCGTGGGTTTCCCCCGGTGCTCCGGTTTCCTCCCACAGTCCAAAGATGTGCAGGTCAGGTGAATTGGCCATGCTAAATTGCCCGTAGTGTTAGGTAAGGGGTAAATGTAGGGGTATGGGTGGGTTGCGCTTTGGCGGGTCGGTGTGGACTTGTTGGGCCGAAGGGCCTGTTTCCACACTGTAAGTAATCTAATCTAATCTAACCCTTCTCCATTTCAGAAACAAAAAATGGCAACTTGGAAGAGCAGTGACAGAAATGAAGGAAGACAGTGATGGATAAGAAACACCAATCACTCTCAGCAACAAGCTCAATTACTGATATGTGTTATTCAGAGGATAGCTTAGCGCTGGGATCAGCATGTGTCATGACATTAGGAGAGAGACAAGAACAGCTCAGTTTGCCAGATGGTGAAGTTACAGTTCTGCTGCAGGAGACTCTGATGATAACCTCGATGGGGTGGCCTACACAGGACACTAAAGATTATGTTCCATAAAATGCTTAATAGATTGCCAAAAGTGTTAAAAAGCCTACTTCTAATGTCATGGAGCATAGAGCAGTCCAATAATGCTATGTATAGCTAGCAGACCATTTTCTCCAGCATGGGAGCATGGACATTTCCATGAACACAGAAATGCATCCATGATGCAACATCTGTCTCAGCTTTCAGAACAACAAAGGCAGATGTTTAAATGCTGAATGAAAGTTCAGACAGAAGTCATCATCAATTCCAATTTACTGCCATGCGAGCTCCAACTGATGCAAATCATAGCAGTGGCCACCAGTGTTTGAAAAGGCTTGCAAGACATTGCAGCAGTCTACAATCTATCCTTCAATTTTATTTTGGGATGGGTGAGACACGTCTCTACAGCAGTGACAGAGGCATCACAAAGCAAGTGTACAGTAGCCATTCTCAGGCTGGCAGCATTTATCCTGCTCCTGTATTGCCACTATATCAATGTCTTAGATGTTGCTGAACAACCAGACAACCCTTACAGTCTAAAGCCAGGGCTTCCAGAGTATTATAACCAGATCATGGACAGTTCCCCAATTTGTTGTGGTTCGAGATCAGATACATCAATCTATTAAATCCTCAGATAAGGAGGGATGAAATGCCTCCACTTATTTATTAACCCAACCCTTGGTTAATTTCGACAAGATTAATTTTAAAAGGATCTCTTCCCTGTGGAAATCCTTCTCCTAGACTAAAAAGAACTGTGTTTTAAAAAGAGCAAATCAAACAGACTTTCATGCATTGACATCACCAGTGTCTCTAAAAATTAGTACATGTAAGAAGAAACCCTAATGGAACACACATATCTCTTATATTTAATCTTTGTGTGAGTCTAAAAACATTAAAAAATGTTTTAAAAAAGAATAGATACACAGATCAGTCTCTGAAGTGTTTGTGAATAGCAGGTAGGATGACATTGAAAGTATTAGTAGGTAACACCAATAGTATTTACAATGGCGACTGAACCATCGTTTTCACAATCCTTAGTTTTGTTGTACGGCTGTGATTCTGCAGTTCTGATTTCTTTACACTGTGATTAAATTTAGACTGAGAGAGAGTCTTTTTATTGTCCAATTTCTTTTTGTCCGATTTGCAATACTCAGAGTGAGAGATGGTTTTCTTTTACATGCAACATATTGTGACAAAGGAATTGTTCTTCAACAGTGACTTCCTCAGTTCACGAACACTTGAATGTGGGTCTGTACATATAAAAATGTTCAGATCCACTAGCACATGCCAGCACAGTTGAAACTGTTTTTTTTTTATCTTGACCTTGTATATTATTTGAAAGGGAAAACACAAAATAACGGGTGTAGTTTGTAAAATAATTTGTATCTTTGTAGTCTTAAGAGATCACATTCCAAACTGTCTTGTCTTGCCTTTTCCCTATATAGAAGAGCTATTGTTTGAGGTTTTGTTCATATCATAGGTGTAATATTCTGTGGGGCTCTACCCAGGCAACATTAATATCTGCTACCATATTTGGTTGTATCAAAATGCATTAGAAAACACATTTTGAAATTACTAGTTTAAAATGTCCACAGTATTTCAGGGTTTTAACTTGTTATCATTACAAGGGTCAGACAAAAGCAAAATACTGTGCATGCTGGAAGTCTGAACTAAAATACATAATACTGAAAGTATTTAGCACGACTGATAATATCCATACATAGAGAAGATTTCAAATTTCAACTTTGTTCTGGTGGAAGTTCACATTTTTTGGATGGGGAATAGAAGTCACGACCTCAAGCAGTTAAAAGTGAGACAGCACTAAAATCCAGCCATGGCTTCCCAGCCCTGTGGAGACAGGCTCATCCCTGACTTTCAAAATCATTTTGAATTGTGAAAGAAAACCATAGCACTCTGGTATTTAACTGAAGGAATTGTTTGGCGATTAAAGAGTATAATTAGCAACCATCGTTTTGCATCTATCAAGTTTCTCTACAATGGTAAAAGCCAAATTGGAAGTCACTTGGAGCATTCTGAACGTAATTATAAGTGGACATTAGCCAGGTCTCCTAAGTGGCGCACAATTCTGAACATATTGCTGGTCTGACCTCAGGCTGGATGAAAAATTAAAATTCAGAGGCATAGGAGCAAGTTCTCAACTGAGGTTAAACCAATGGGTCATTTTAGGGGGTGAGTTGGGGAATCTTCTGCAGCTTACTGTGCTGTGCCTTAATTAGAATTACTCAATTTATAATTTTTATAAGCAAGGTGATGAAAGGTTAGTAGGGTAGGCAGAAATGTGCAATAATCAAATCAGCAAATGATCTTGAACAAAACACAAATTGCTGGAAAAAAATTACCAGGTCTGACACCATCTGTGAAGAAAAAACAGAGTTAATGTTTTGGGTCCAGTGACCCTTCTTTCGAACTCAGGTTGTTTTGTTTTCAGCAATGTCTTGCTGAATGGTGGAGCAGGCTCGAGGAGTTGCGTAGGCTATTCCTGGTTCCTAATTTGTATGTTCATATGTATGAAAAATGTCCATCCCTTGTACGTGCATCCTTCAATTTGCTACTTAACAATATTCCTGCAGATTATTACTTTCTTGAAGATATCGCATGCTTGATTTTGTGAATTTTTCAGTGAACAATAATGTTGAGTAACAGATTGCCTTACACGGAATTGCACTGACAGTATATGCAATATGTACCCAAAAGGGTACTTTCAGCTACACTACCTCACAAACAAATTTGGCCAAAATATCTCTGTTACTTGTTTGATCCTAATTGGATTAATACAATTAGGCATTTTCTGATGCATTTTTAAAACAAAGTTCAACTTTATGACTGTTTAATCTCTGAAAATGCAACAAGTTTCAGATTTGTATTGTGGCAGATTAAGTTTAATATATACATTGTATTATTTGGAAGAGTTGGCACAAGATGCAATACTGAGAAAGATGCATCAATCAAACCAAAACTTAAGCCATGCTTCAGGTAAGTGTGAAACATCCCATGGCCTTATTAAAGGCAGGAGAGCTCACAATTATCCATCAACTGACACCACGAAAAGAAATTAATAGTTACTAATCTTAAAGGCTACTTATGTATTTAAAGGCTTTTGCTGTCCACAAAAAGGTTGTTACTTTCACCTAAATTACAATTCTGACTTGGCTTTAAAATTAAATTTGTTCATCTGAAAATGCTTTGAAATGTTAAGACATAAAAAAATTAAAAAGTCATGTCTGGTGGTGCCTTTCGATTTGTGTATAAATCTATATGTATTTATCTTACACTCTCACAAAAACACTGTTCCATAATGTGATATGTTGATACCATTTTGGAGGTCGAGAAATGTTTCTATAAAGTGGCAGAAGGTGCAATGGTATTTTCAGATGCACTTTCAAAATGTTGAACTAGAAAAACGATGGGAGGGGGAAACTGTCATATTTCACCTTCAGAGGATAGAAAAATAAAAAATAAAGAATGCAGCACGGGAGAATGTAGAATTCAGCCACAGGGATGGTGATCGTGAGTGCAGCAAAATTCAAGAAGTAAAACATCAAAAAGCATCATGTAGCCAGGAAAGTGATGAAGGGCTCCTTCTCAGCTTATTTGCCATAATGGTGAGGGATACAAAGGGAATGAAAGGTGAAATGCAGAACATAGAAGCACAGGGATGTTCAAAGGGAAACAGGGTGCTGGGAAGGGGTGGACTCATGGCAACTGGAAACTCTAGGAGATTCAATGCAATGAGGTAGTAACAGACAAGAGCAAATGAAATAAAACACCATATGGTGAAGGAAGTGCAAGGTATGAAATAAGAGTGTGAATCTGCATGGAAACCTAATCACAATGTGAAGTGGCAAGTGGCAGCTTTGTGATGATTTTTTATGCCATAGTCATCCACTCCATGTTAAGCATCACTCATGTGACTTAGTATTCGTTCTTTGAAATTGTAGACTCTGACATATTTATGACAAAGAAAGACAGTTGAAAAAGAGGTGCATGATGCACTGGACTCTGTTTTAGTGGACCTCTTTTTGGCCAGTTGAGCTGTTTATTTTATCCTTGCCTCTATAACATCCTTCCAAAATATTGGGAATGAGAGGTCCTGTCTGCCAGTTGCAACTGGCACAATCCACCGCTTCCATATTTGATTTGCAAATGTTCTTAAAAGGAGTATGATGCTAAGGATGTCATAAGCCAGTAACACATTCACCATTTAGAATTTCTTAGGATATACTGTTGACATCCATCCAATGAACATTGTTGACTCAGTGCTGACATTGTTGGTTTAGCAATGTGTGTTTGCTGATGACCTTGCCCTCCCAAGAGATACTGAGGATACATCCGAGACAGCAAAGGAAATGTCTATGCTTTTCTCCTGGCTATTTGAACCTGCTGTTTGAATGCTGTTTGAACCTCACCACTAAAGTGAAATGCATTCAGAATGCAGGCTTGGTAGAATCACAGTTTGGTGTTCGCAGTTTCTTGTGCAGTTTGTATGTAACTGCAGCTTTTGTGATGCAAATGTTGGTTTCGGCACCAAATGTAAGCGTTTCAGTGACTGTGGAGTCTGGATGTGTGAAGCTACAATAAAAAAACCCTCTAGCATTACATTGCCAATGCAGTTAAATGCCGGTATAATAACATTTTGAATCGTGAAACTAGTATTTCAAGATGCTGTTTGTCAAAAACCAAATTCTCTCCATGTCTATTCACTTTCTGCTGCAGATGTTTCTCAGCACCTGGAGTCAGTGGTTTTGCCAAGTCCTCCACAGTCGATTTAATATTCAGCTCGAACATGAGAGATAGGCTGTCTATGGTGCCTCGAGCCTCCTCAATGAAAGAGTCCTTCCTCCTGTAATTTGCCTGAATAAAGTTCACAGTCATCTTCCACCAATCTCTCCCAACTATTTATTGCAGCTGTCGTCTTTGTTGTCAAGCCACCATTTTCCTTGCTGATGGATCTGTTGTCTTTTAATACCATTAGTTATGTGCCTATATTCTGTGTTGAAGAAGAGCTGAATGTCTGCCAGAGTTGCAACCAACAGTAGTAACCAGCAGACCATCTAGCATGTTGTTAACTTGACTTCAAACAGCACTTTGGAAATAGAACCAGTCTGACTCAAGATTGGGATACAGACTCTAACCTCACACCTTTAATGCACTGTCTGAGCTGAGATGTCACTTTCTTTAGATAAAATCTTAAGGATGTGACTTAAAAGTAGTTCTGGAATTTACATCTGCATTAACCAAAACTGCAACCCATTCTAAAAGATGAAAGACTAAACAGCAATCTAGATTTATTCAATATATCATTTCAGTTCCATGACAAAGTTGTTATCTTTTGCTATAAACTCTGTGTCTTACAGTCCTGCTCCACAACTACCCGATGAAGAAGCAGTACTTCGAAAGCTAGTATTTCCAAATAAACCCACTGGACTATAACCTGGTGTTGTGTGATTTTGTTAACTAAGCCAACAAAAACATTCAACAAAAGAATTAGATCATCAAATTGGACATGTTGAAAGACCAGAATCAATATAGTTCAGCAGCAGGAATAATAGGCAAGTCAGAATTGGAATCAGATCAAATAGAAGCAGCAGTTTTTGGTGCACTAGACTGTAAAAGAAGGTAAAGGATAGATGGCCAGCAGGGAGAATACTGGAAGAGTCAAGCCTGGAGATGACAATTCATGAATGGACTGATGTAAAGGTGAAACGGAAAATATTATGTTGGCAGGAATTGTAAGAGGTGGAAATAGCCAGTGTCAGCCTGAATTAATTGTTTAAATGTCTGCTATGTAGTTTGAATCCACAAACTTCTGATGGAGAAGCAACAGTGCTTATATTAAGCCAATGCTGTCAATGCGAGAGAGAAATGAAAGGAAAAAAAAAAGAGACAAGAGAGAGGATTAAGTAAAAGGGGAAGAAAGATGAATGACAAAGAGAGAAAAAGATGGTTAGAAAAAGGGACTAAAATTATAGCATGACAAAAGTTCACATACAAATTTCCATCAAAAGTACGGGCACAGAAATTTATATTCAAAAGAGAATAATGAGAAATTCTATTACTTAAAATGGGGTCAGCTCTATGTCTGCACACCCAGCCTCAATCTCCTTGACACTTTGAGACAACATTCAATCTTGACTATATTAGAGCATGGAAAATATGACAATTATTTGCTAAAATCAATGCCAATAATTGTATGTAACTGAAAATAACCACTGGATGTGAATATAGGAGGTATAGTTAGTATGTTTGCAGGTGACACCAAAACTGGTGGTGTAACTGGACAGCAAAGCAGGTTACCTCAGAGTACAAAGGGACCTTGATCAGGTGGGCAAATGGCCGAGGAGTGGCAGATGGAGTTTAATTTAGATAAATGGGAGGTGCTGTATTTTGAGAAGACAAATCAGGGCAGAACTTATACACTAATGGTAAGATCCTGGGGAGTGTTGCCGAACAAAGAAACCTTGGGTTGCAGGTTCACAGCTCTTTGGAAGTAGAGTCATAGGTAAACAGGGTAGTGACGAAGGCATTTGGTTTGCTTACCTTCAGTGGTCAGTGCATTTCGTATAGGAGTTGGAAGTCATGTTATAGTTGCACAGGACATTGGTTAGGCCACTTTTGGAATACTGCACGTAATTCTGGTCTCACTGCTATAGGGGAGATGCTATGAAACTTGAAAAGGTTCAGAAGAGATTTACAAAACTATTGCTAGGGTTGAAGGTTATGAGGTACAAGGAGAAGCTGAATAGGCTGGGGTTAATTTCACTAGTGCTATGGAAGCTGAAGGGTGACTTTATAGAGGTTTATAAAGTCATGAGGGTCATGGATAGAGTGCGTAGCTAAGCTCTTTCTTTGAGAGTAGAGGATTCCAAAACTAGAGGGCACAGGTTTAAGGTGAGAAAGGAAAGGTTTAAAAGGGACCTAAGGGAAAACGTTTTCTTTCAGAGGGTGGTGCGTATATGGAATGAGCTGCCAGAGGAAGTGGCGGAGGCTGGTAAAATTACAACATTTAAAAAGGCATCTGGATGGATATATGAATAAGAAGGGTTTAGAGGAATCAGGGGCTAAATGCTGGCAAATGGGACTAGATTACATTTAGGATATCAGGTCGACATGGACGGGTTTGACAGAGGGGTCTGTTTCCAAGCTGTACATCTCTATGAATGTATGACTCTTAATGTAACTTATGCCAATTAGTAACCAATCATTCCCTCAAAATAAATCTACATTCAAATGTTACAACTCAATAATTGCTGAGAAATAGCTCAACATATGCAAAACCCTAATGTTCTGAGTGGCCTTATGGAATTTAAACCCCCAAAATTATTTATACATGATCAATCATGATGGTCAAACAAACTAAAAGCCACACACTAGACTAGAACTGCATGGAGGGCTGGATAGTTTGTGTTGTGAAAATAAAATCACACCATTGCAGGTCTCAACTCGTTCTGGAAAAATTACAGCAGCTCCACAAACATTTTTTTTTAAATAAATACTTTCCACCCCTCCCTTGCTAAGTTTTATGTATAGTTAAAGAAGTTGCAACCATACATCAAACACCTACCAGCTCCAAACCGTCTCTGTTTAACTTCTAGTCACAGTTGTTCAACTATGAATCAGTCTTTTAGATAAACATTTCAGCCTAGTCTATTTTAATGTGTTATCTCTAATACGTTTTTACAAGGATTTCCCCTCACAATAGAAAAAAAAGTCTGTAATCAAAATTTATTGGTCATACATCGCTTTAAAAAGTTCAGAGGGTTAGAAGTACCATGGATACATATGCTTACTATACAGTAATGATTGACACATATCAGACCATGAGACGTGGTTATATGGTGATGGATGATACTTTTACAATGTTATGTCAAATATATTTTAAATGTGCACTTGGAAGTATACCTGTTTAATAACATATTGCACTACCAATTATGTGAAATTATTCTCACTGAAGCAAATAGCTGTCATTAACTGTCTCAGGCTTATGGCACCCATGATTAATGAGTCTTCTGTATTTGTAGAACATTTTTTCCCATTCCCAAGCAATACATAACTCTTGCCTTCTGCTGTCCACAGTGTATATTATTCCATAAAGTTCAAGACTCTCTGAATTGGTACGCCAAGTAATATAAATTTAAAATTTAAATGTGATACGATCCAAGTAACGTATATTTAAAAGTCACACAAAATATCAAATGAAAATGATACAGGACACTGATCATTCTGCTTCCAGAAGGACCAATTCCACCACAGAACATTCCAGATAGGCTCCTTCTTCAAAGACTGCAATTACCCCTCTCACATGGTCGTCAATGCCCTCCAGAGCATCTCCTCCACTTCTGCTCCTCTGCCTTTGAACCCCAGTCCTCCAATCGCAAAAGGAACAGAACCCCCCCTGGTCCACACCTTCCACCCCACAAACCTCCACATATATCACATTAGCCTTTGCCACTTCGGCCACCAGCAAACAGACCCCACCACTAGGGATGTATTTCCCTACCCACTCTATCTGCATTCCGGAGAGACCATTCCCTCCGTGACTCCCTCAAATCCACACCCTTCCCACCAGCCCCAGCACCTCCCCCTGCCACCAAAGGAAGTGCAAAACCTGCACCCACACCTCCCCCCTCATCTCCATCCAAGGCCCCAAAGGATCTTTCCACATCCAACGGAAACTTACCTGTATTCCCATACACGTCACCTACTGTATCAATTGCTCCCAATGTGGTCTCCTCTACACCGGAGCGACAGGATGCCAATTCTGTGGGACAATCTTTGGGACACTCGCACCAACCAACCCCACTGTCTAATGGCTGAACACTACCTCCCCCTCCACCAAGGACATGCAGGTCCTGGGCCTCCTCCATCACCAAATTTTTATCACCAGACGCCTGGAGGAAGAACGCCTCATGTTCTGCCTTGGGACCCCGGAACCACTCGGTATTAATGTAGATTTCACCAATTTCCTCATTTCTCCCTCCCCCCACCCCAACCTTATCCCAGTCCCAAGCCTCCAACTCAGCACCGCCCCCTTGAATGGTCCTACCTGTCCACCTTTCTACCCATCTACTCCACCCTCCCTTCTGACCTATCACTTCCACCCGCACCTTCATCCACCTATCACATTCACAGCTACTTTCCTCCTAGCCCCACCCCTCTCCCATTTATCTCTCAAACCCCCGGCCCATAAGCCTCATTCCTGATGAAGGGTTTATGCCCGAAAAACCAATTCTCCTGCTCCGCTGCTGCCTGACCGGTTATGCTTTTCCAGCACCACACTCTCAACTATAGAACATTGAAAAAAGCAAAGGTAAGTGAAAAGAAGGAAACACCATTCAGTGCACTGAATTCCATCAGTTCTGACAGACTAGCAAGACCGTTAAAACTCTATTAGCAGTGCTTAGCAAGGTTGTTTCTTTTTCTCACTGGGGCAACAATCAGGAGATTCTCAGAACCATAGTCTTCAAAAGTAAAATGCAAAATACATATTCTCTGGACAATACTTCTACCCATAATCATTCAAGCTATTCCTGTAGCCTAAAGGAAAGCTATAGTATTTAATTGACCCAACACGTACATACCTCGGTACCTGTTTCCAGGAGAGATGTAATTATTGTCATAATTAGTCAAAGTACAATGTAAAATACACAGCATGTGTGTCTACTAAAAGATCAAAGCTGATGAATGTTGCACAATCATAGCTAATTGGATTTTTGGAAGCCAGATTACATCCAAGCAGATCTTTACATCCCTGCTGTACAAACTTCACTGTTCAGCCAAATGACAAAAGCTTCAAGATATATCATTCACACAGAGTAGTTTAAAGGACTTTTCCTCATGTGATCTGACCTGACCTAATAACACATACACATTTTTGTTATAAGGTACCATGTTGTAATAGATCTTCGTATCACAGGATTTGATTCCCAAGTTAGCAGTATAATATCAGTGTAATAGCAAAGATTCATAAACTTGTTATATTATATTGTGTTGGACAATTAACTTACAGTACATTACAAAAAGCCTTCACTGATAAAGGAGAACTCACTTTCGCTTCTAGTCATAGGCTGCTGATTGAAGACCAGTTCCAAGACATGACCTCAACAATCTAGGCTGTCACCTCAGTGCAATATGGAGGGAGATTGTACTATCAAAAGTTGCTGTCTTTCAAATACCATTACACCAAGGCCCCAGGCTGAAACCATCCCAGCACAGGACCAAATATTATCAGACGGGCTTTAAAGTGAAGGGCAGGACCTGATTCCTGTCCAATTCCAGGTACCAACATTTCTTATTGATGTGGGAAAGAGGACAGGTCACAAACCCACACTTAAATGTGTCAATGTTAGCTCCTCCAATGCAGAACTGGGCATATTAGGCCTTTTGCAATTTTCAGGTTTCAGGCCTGTTTGGGAAGACATGTTTCACATTGTGAATCGCAGAGCAATCATGGTTTGGAATTAGGAACCATATGAAAAGGTTTTGCCAATCTCACAGATCATAATGAAATCCTGTATAATAAAGTTTGCAATTTTAATACAGTAATTATGTTTTGAAATGGTACATTACCATTAACTTTTAAAAGTGAAAAAGTCTTCAGATGCATTAGAATATTGTGCACTCTTTACAGAATGGTGGAATTCAAACCTGATTGCATGAAATGTGTTTTTGCTTCCATGTTTTCCTTGAAGTTCAGACATTGGTGTAGCTGTTTAAAAGAAGTGATCGATGGCTTCTAGTTATGTTCAAAGATTTTAAAAGGTATTCAGCTATTAGGGGCGTGGTGGTATGATTGTTCAAGGGAATATTATTGTGAATGCTTGGCTGAGTTCCAAACCAAGAAATTAACTCAGCTCAACAGGGGTTGCTTAAACAGTGGATTGATGAGCTGTAACAGCAAATATAAGTTGCCATTTCAACAGATCCACGAGGTGTTAATTACGTGGGTTTACAAGTGAACTTTGTTTTGACAGATTGTGGAGGTTCTCAATATGGTTACAGGGTTCCTGAGTTCTGTTTATAGTGGTTTAGGTTTTATGGGGGAAGAAGAGTGTTTGCTGGTGAGGGATACAAAAGGAATATGCAGACAAAGGGAGAGGGATGGGGCTCACATTCATTGCTAGAACGGAGTCTGCATGTAGGCACGGGCTTTTAAACAGGTCACTTCATCATCAGCCTGCCTCCATCGCCACCTGTGAGTGCTTATAGTCTGGAGCAGACCTGCCTCCTCTATCTCTGCCACAAAGCATGGGTGAATACAAATACAGCATGAGCAAACTTGCCAGACCCTCCTCCAAAATGAAAACCTTGAAGTGGGCATAAAGGAGCCCAAGGCACCATTTTGAAATAGCAGAGTTACCCTGGTCGATATTTATCATTCAATCACCATCGTAAGGACAAATTATTTGGCCATGCTCACATTGTGCAAGCCTGCTGTGATTTCTACCTAACAACAGAAATTATGCTTTTAAGGAACTTCATCAGCTTTAAAGGGCTATTGGAGGTCTGGTATCACGAGAAGCACCACATAAATACAGAACTTCTTTTTCCAAGCATGAATTTTACCGTTCTGGCCTATTCCTTAATCTCAGACATCTACCTACTGAAATACATACTTCAGTTGGATTCATAACAAAATTGTAATAGCTATTTATAATTTTTATAATGTCCAATCTGTTTACTGAACTAACCTTGGAAGCTTATTAAAAATAAAATTGGGCCCAGAACACGACCTCGTGGAATGGCTACAGAAATGTCCTGGAACTGAGATACCAAACCTTGAACAACCACAACCATCTTCCAGTGTGTTAGCTATGATTCCAACCAGTAAAGAATTTTCCCCAGTTCACATGGACTCACTTTTTCTCGGGCTCCTTGATACCACACCCAGTCAAATGCAGCCTTCATGTTAATGGCACTCTCACATTACCACCAGAATTCAGCTCTTTTGTCCATGTTTGAACCAAGGCTGTAATGAAGTCAGGAGCTGAGTGGCCTTGCTGGAACCCAAACTAAACATTAGTAAGCAAGTGCTGCTTGATAGCAATACTGGTGATACTTTCCACCATTTTCCCGATAGTCAAGCGTAGAACAATGGGGTTTGGTCAGGTCAGATCTGTCCTCCATTTATAGAGGACATATTGATTAATTTTCCATATTATCAAGCAAATGTGAATTCTGAAGCTGTACTGGAACAGCTAAGCTAGGAATGCAGTAAGTTCTAGAGACCTTTTGTACTATTGCCAAAATGTTGTCAGGATCACTGCCTATGCAGCATCCAGTGTCTCAAATCATTTTGTGTATCATGTGAATTAAATTGTCTGAAGACTGGTATCTGTGATGCTGGGACTGCCAAGACCAAGATGAAGCATTCACATGGCACTTCTAGCAGAAAACTGTTGCGGATGCTTCAGCCTTATCTTTTAAACTAATGTGATATGGCAGTGGTCTTTGGTTTGGCAGATTTGCAAGTAGCCTCAATGAATTTCTGCAGCACATCTTTTAAAATGGTACACAGTGTGCTACACTGTTGCATATAAATGATATACTGTGAATCATATTGCACTTTGTTCATAGAATGGAACATTTGTAGAAGTTGGCTCACTACTACATCATGGATGCATTTACACAATGATCTCACAGCCAAGAGGAAGGCATTTACCAGCATATTGCCTAGACTGGAGAGTTTCAGATAAGAAGAGAGACTGGATAGACTGGGGATATTTTCCTTAAAGGAGAAGAAACTTAGTGGGACATGATTGAGATTTATACAATTATGAGGGGCATTGATAGGGTATTTAGGAAGAAATGTTTCCCCATGGTGGAGGGATCAATGACCAGGGAACAGAGTTTTAAGATAAGGGACAGGGGTTTAGAGGGGATGGGAGGGGAAAAAAAATTACTCAGATGGTGTTAGGAATCTGGAACTAACTGCTTGTCAGAGTGGTAGAGACAGAAACCTTCATAACACTGAAGTATTTAACTGTGCACTTGCAATATTAAAGGCATACAAGCCTATGTGCTAAGTGCTGGAAAACAGGATTGGATTAGCTAGGTGCTTGTTTTTGATCAGCGCAGACACTATGACATGCAGATTTCTCTGACCCTACCCAAGAAGGAAAAGTACCAATGATTATTTTATCAAATAAAAATAAAGGCTTGCATTTATATAATGCCAATCACAGTGCCCCTAACAGCCAATGAAATACTTCTAAAATGCAGTCACTGTGATAATTTTGACCAGTTGTCATGAAGGAGGCTTACAGAAAACACATTTTAGTTTCTTATATTTGGTGCAAATGTCTTCTCAGTCCTGGTCAAACAGCCTACCAGTACATATGAAAGATGATCACATGATCCTATGGCTCCTTGCAGTCTTGGCACTTATTCACTTTGTCAGTAATTGGAGACTGCCGGCTTTTATGTCTGGTATTGCTTTTCAGCACAGAAAAAGAGGAGGAGACGGGAAGCTTGTCACAGCAGGGAACACTGAACAGTAAAGAGATGGACACATTGCTGTACAACATCAGGCTACATCAAAGCCTACCTGCAGCAAGGGCCAGCAGCCTACATGGCAAACATGCTGCATGTGCTTCAAGGTGAATGGCTATGTATGAAAGAGAGCAGTCCTCATTAGGATCAAGACAGGCTACAGTCAGTCAAGTGATACCATCACAGTTAGTCAAAGGGCTTGTTCTATTCCAGATCATGGATTGGCTATGATAAGTTAGGGCTTTGTCTGCAAGAGTCTGAAGATGAATGCCTTTGCGTGCTGGGGACTGAGCCATGGTCAATCCTGCAAGTGGTCCAGAGATGACAGATAGGTCACCCAGATTACAGAGAATCCATCAATCCAGGGGTGGGTCAATATTTCTTGCAAATAACCAAGGGAATGGTTTCAACAATATAGAAACAGAAAAGCAGTCAGTGGTATTACAGGAGAAGGAGGGTTGGCAAGGTGGCCCTAGTGAGTGAGTAGGAAGTGCAGAGGGCAAGAAGGGCTAATGCCCGAAACGTCGATTCTCCTGTTCCCTAGATGCTGCCTGACCTGCTGCGCTTTTCCAGCAACACATTTCCATCTCTGATCTCCAGCATCTGCAGACCTCACTTTCTCCTCCCAAGAAGGTTTAGTAGTTTGGTAGATGAGATGAGTTAGAACCATTACGCGAGTTGTAGTCAATGAATCCTGGTACAATACCTGCACAGTGGCAAAATTAGAGTGAGTGATGGTCCTGTGAGTGTGAGGTAGCATAGAACAGATAGCGGCACTTAGCCTTGTAAAGTCCAGGTAAACACTGACTCCCTTCCGGTACTGCCGAGCAATGACCTGAGCTGCTTTGTGTGCCCAGCCTGGCTGCGACTGGTGGCATGGCTCCTTTGTTGACCAGCAGGAAGAGGAAAGGCCCTCCATTGCACCATTCCACTTACCAGGTCCCTGTCTGTGAAAGCTGGGTGTGAGGTTGCCTTTCTGGATCACGTCCTCAGCGATAATGAGCAAATTCCACAGTGTGAGCGTCAGTGCCTGGCTTGCAACATTTAAAATGGTATGGCACTAGGCTTCATAAATGATGCCAACAGTGTGAATGCTGGAAGGTTCCAGCAGTGGCAAGCACTTCCACATCTCCTGCCACATGACTGCACAAGGAGGAAGCCAAAGAGCCAACACGAATTATAAACAAGGGAAACTGTAAAAAGATTTACTGAGAAAAAGCACTGCAAGAGATGGTGGACCAGCTGCCATGGACCTCATTTACTAAATAACTCAAAATGGGATTTTTTTTAAAATGATTGGCAAAGGAACCCAAAAACAATATGATGGGGAAACTCATACAGATAGGGGCAGTTTGGAAAATCAGTAGTTTGCACTGCTGTCTTACAGCACCAGGTTCAATTCCATCCTTGGGATGACTGTCTGTGTGGAGTTTGCATATTCTCCCCATGTTTGCCATGAGAGGTGTCCGGGCTGGATCTGCATGGGATGCCCTTCGGAGGGTTGGTGTGGACTCAGTGGGCCGAATGGCCTGCTTCCATACTGTAGGGATTCTATGATTCTGGAATGCACTGCAAGAAAAGGCTATAGAAAATGATTTAATGATTACTTTAAGAGAAATTGGGTAATTAAAAATGAAAAGAGCTTGAAAAGAAAAAGAAAATGCTGGAATCTGGAGAATGAACAGGGGTGTGAGGCTAGCTGACTTGGTGGTTCTTTTGAAGGTACAATCATGTTGGGTCAAATGGCCTCCATTTGAGTTGTATTAGACATGTTTCTACTTTCACTGATGATGCTTAAACTCTCACCATCCTGAATGCAAACTCTGAGAAGTAATCCTATTATGCATAGTTTCAATATTCAACACTGATAGTAATAGAAATTGACATTATAACAGTTCTATTTGGAAACACGCTGGAATAAGGGACAGAGTCAATTACAACATTAGACATAGCTGAGTGCATAAAATCAACGCAAGGCCCCTATTTGGCTGTAGAAAATGCTGCAACATTCATTACAACCATTAGTGGACAGAATCCAATAGTGCAAAGGGCCATTAAAAATCTTGAGCTGGTGTTTCTTTTGATTCAATAGGCTTATTTTAGGATTGAATGTTGCAATCTAATACCTACTCTTTTAGACAACTGGTTTGTTAAAGTCATATTAAAATTTAACTACACTACTGTATTGTCCCTTTAAAATCACACCTACATGGTCAAACTCCCAAAGCACCAATTAATCGGATAAGACCATTCTATAACAAATTGATATCTGTACTATTTACAAGCTATTGTACATTGAATGCCTGTCAAAAAATCTCAAATAGCTTAAAAAGAGAATGCAAAGGCAATTGGACTAAAATACAAACTTACAAAACATCTTCTTTCAATTAAAATAGAATTGATCAGAAATAAAATAGAACCCACTTGTTACTCAGTACAAGTCAATAAATGTCTTATTGAGTCCTTAAGAATACATTGCATTAAAACTTTACTCACTTAAAAAGATGCTCTGAAGCCTTGAATTCACTTATTTGCACATTACTTTCATCCTCTATCCAGCAAATAGTCTATTCTTGTTGCCACACATGGCTTTTTATCTGCTCCGGACAGCATATTCTCGAACAGATGAAGTAGACGCCAATTGATTTGCTGTCGACCATGGTAAATTAATAGCAACAAATTGCTGAGAGCCCCTGTCTCGCTGCTCCGCCATGCTTCAGCAGTTTTGCTTTATTTGCTTCATGATGGGCAGCAGTCAAGCCTCTTCAAGTCAATTTCTTCTTAACAACCTGCAATACTTCTCAGTAGTGAAAATAGAGCCGTCGCTTGTAAGCCAGAAATCAATACTACTATTGCCCTTAGAAAATGCTAAACAAGCAGTATTGACAATCCACTTGGTGCTGGAGGGTATCGGATATAATGCAAATCTATATTCCTCTCCTCCTTGTAGTCACTGTACTTCACTAAAAGGTTTCTAATGTTATTTATCATCATTTCCGATCGACTACTGCAGTTATGATTTTGAGATTCAATCAATGGGCCGAGCCCTTAAATTTGTATTTAATTGTTTTGAACAACAATCACATTTTTTATTGTACATTGCTCACACTAGAGGTTTACTCTGCCAAAAATCCTTAGAACAGAAAGCTTCTGATTGATATCAAGTGGAAACAATAAAGGGCTGCGAAGAAAACAAGCTGTCATCACCCTTGTACTGTCTCCTTTATATCCTTAGCTTTCTAGTCCACATATACAGTTCCTTCCAAAACAGACCAGTTTAACAATGCACCAAATTCAGAGTAATTTTTAGAGTGAAAATAATTATTCACAAACATGAAGTAGACAATTGCATCAGCACTTCAGTTGACAGGAATACAAATTTTCAACTCAAATTAGTTATTGTATACATAAGAGCAACTGCAAAGTTGAAATTGAATACTGTGGCTCAGGTAACTGTTACAAACCACTTAATCAGCACTCTTACTGCTTATGATGTCATCTGAACCCCCAGATTAGATTAGCCATAATCATTTTCAGTGCTATTCTGTGTACTCTGTCATGCATAACATTGAGATACATACAGATTAATAGTTTTAACCTTAACAAAAACTGAACATTGTTAAAATTAGCTTTATTATAAATTGATCGGTAGAAAATCATAATTCTAGATGTTTTAAAGTGTGATTATAAGAAATCTGATGTAGATTCCTGTTGTATAAAGACAAGTACAGAAATTTACCATAAAATCAGAGACTAACTCTTAGACTGCTGGCAGGTTCAATTAAATTCCCTAGATCAGTTGCATTCTGAATCTTCGTCTTCTATGCTTTAATACTAACATTAATACTGAAGATGCAATTCATCATGTAGCATATGAAATACTAAAACAGAATGCAGATCACCAACATATTGATTATATAAAATCCAGAAGTTAATTTAAGCACATGAAGATTTACACTTAAGTATTAACTATCACTGCAAGTTTTCTAAGAAGTAAAAATGAGGCTTGAAATTTGAATGACAACAAAAATATATCCAGATCATCTTCAAACAGAATAGCTATAAGCCTTGAATTTAACAATAGGAAAAAACCTGACATCTTAGTTATTTAGATTTAAAAGAGGTGTATCAGAGAGAAAATGTTTAAAATAACTTTAAATCTCTTATCTCTTTAAATATTATTTATATATTTATAATATTAGCATTAGTTACCTACTTTAACAAGCGTATACCATTTAAAATATTTAAAACAGGTTTCAGAATTTGTGGTATTTCAGCTTACATTCTGGATAAATTCAGGACCTTACATCGTTGCCATAGCTCAATATCTCATTACAATACCACAACTGGTAGCAATTGTTCAATCAGTTGCAGTAAAACGTACTATGGTTAAATATAAAACTATACTACTTTTAAAAATCAGAAGTTACTTTTAGCATGCATATGACAATCTGAAATTGGCAGAATTTGGATGAATACTATGTTGAAATATTTCCCACAGTTTTCAATAAATTAAATGCAAAACAAAATCCTTGATAACGCATTACTAAGAACAAAGCAAAACTCAAGTAATGGTGCAATTCTCTCAGAAGGAATATATTCTTAAATACTTCACTTCAATCATTTCTGCTAAAGGAAGTGTAAAATGAATGAGGACCAAAACAGAATGCAGAATAAAATTTAAGGACAAAATCAACATTAGGGTGTGACTGGTGCAAAAGCATTATTCCTGATATTTGCTAATCCCATCATAATACCATTACAACCATCATGCTATATGCTAATATAATTAGGCTCAGACAACATAAACTGAATCTTTAAAGTGGATGGTGGGGAACAATAATTTATACATCCAAAATACACACATTACCAAATACTGTGCTACATTTAGAACGCAAGAATGTCACCCTGGAATTCCAGTGCTCTTAAGTGAATTAGTCCATACTGATTTCAAGAACAAGGTACAAATGCAAAACAGATCAATGCAGCTGAAATATTGTCCATTTCCCAATAAAGGAGACCTTATTGAAAATATCTGGTACATAATACATAATGTTTTGCTGAAAGGTTGGAATAAAATCAGAACTTAAATAATGGCTTGAAAGATTTCCACTGTGTGCATGTATATACATATGCATGTGTATATACAGATACAATTTTCTGACAAGCTGTTTGTTATGAATATATACACCTGATCAGGAAAACCTTTTTATTCAAAAAAAAAATCCTTTGTTCCTGAAGGTCATGGAAGTGAGAGAGAGGTTTTAAAATATCCAAAATCACAGTATATTAAGGAACTGGAAGCCACCAGCATTTCTGCTCGTTGCACAAAGAGCAAATAAAATGGTAATTAAAAGATACATAAACTTTTCTTTTCAGAATTGAATTACACAAATGAAGGACATGGATTAAATGAATAAGATGCACAAATCACATTTTTATAAATATAAATCCTTTGAATTACTACATATTTTAAATAGGCAAACCCTAAACAATACTGCATATTTCAATTAGTTCACAAACTCAGTGGTGAAAAAGATCACATGAACCACTGAGGGCATAAATTTTAAATTACATAAGTAGATAATACGACACCAATTCAGTGACATCATCGTTGTTTGACTGTCTGCATTTCATGTTCGACAAAGCAATGGCTGTTTGGAAGCAGAGTGGACATTTCCCAATTATGCTACAGTGCAAATATATCTGGGTAATTTGCACAAGCTACGGATACAGTGGTTCACTAGCTTTATAAGCTGTGTTACAATCTTATTGTGTACATTATTTTAAAAAGCTGCAATTGTTTAATCTTCTTTAATTCGCATTAACATTCTATCTCACTTAAAATAAAACTACTTCTCATGGCTAAGCCTTGAAACAAGCTATTATTTTCCCCTTAAAGAGCGTGCAAACAAATAAAGATTAAGCCTGCCTATTTGACTCTTGCATGTGGCAAATACAGGAATAAATTGTCTACAATAATCCTTTTGATCTCAGAGTTATTTCCAAGAATAAGATATTTGCGCATCTCCAAACTTCTCTTTCCATTTAATTTTACTATTTCATAGGACTCCTAGTCTTTAAGAGAAAAATTAAAAAAACTAGCTGTCTAATAAATTAGTTTCATAACAATATCAGAACTGGATAGGGAACTGCATGCTCATCCCACCTCAGTATAAAAATCAATCTCACTATAAAATAATAGATACCTACATTCTAACTTCAGCTCCTACATGTGAATACCAAAACTAATATTAAATCTAAAATGGAAATTGTCTTTATATCTTTAAACTATCAATATGTTATGTTTTAAATAAAATGCTTCATTCAAAGCCCCTCATATACCCACCATGCTCTCATTTAAATACAAGCCCGCTTACCCTCTCCTTAGACAATCAAAGCAGATGTCTTTTTAAAAATTATACTCAAGAGAATGCAAGGTGGACTTCTCAAAACTCATTTACTTCCTCACATGGGGATTCATCAGCTGTAAACTGCTCAATTTCCCCCAAGTTAAAAAGGTGTTCTTTAACCTGAACTAATGACCAGTATGCAAGAAGCACCAATTTGATCCTCATTACTGCCCCTTATCAAGGCTCATTTGCTGTACGATTTTTGAAACTAAGCGCCAATATTTCCTGATTAGACCATAATCCAAGTGTTGTCAAGGGACCAGCAGAAGGGGTCTTATTCTAATGATGCCTTCTCCTAGATGACAATGCATTCTGAAAAGCTATCAAATTACTCTGCTCCTTCGTTGATCTATATTTTCCACTTCCTGCTCACGATATCTAAAAGAATAAATGGTGGCCATTTAAAAATGTTTAAAGAGCGTCGGTATTGATTTACACAGTCACCCTTCATATATTGTATTAAACAAAGTCACAAAACAGATTATTCCATATATTTTAAAATTCATTACCATTCAGTTTTACAGCGTATTCAGGTAATTTTGCAGACACGCTCGTCAAAACTCATCCTTATGAAATAAGTTTTGAAAGAAGCAAATAAGATAATTTGTGCATCTGTGAGATAGTACAACATTATCCAGTTCCTTACTCACAAAGCAACAAACCTGCTATATTTCCCTACCACAAAAGCATCATCCTCTAGACATTTTCAGCTTTCCCCAAAACACATAGTTGGCTTTATTTACAAATACATGGTAAGGACAGAGTCACATAGAACCAATCTACACCAAGCATCCCACTTTAAGCAATAATCCACAGAAGATCTCTCAAAGGTGATGGGGGAATTATGCAAATCATTTTACAAGTGGTAAGAAATTGCATTTCACAAGCAGGATATCCCTTTTTTTGTACAGAAACATCTTAAATGGAGTTACACAAAAGATACCTTTCTTTGCTTGATTTACACACCTGTTCCTGTGACTCAGAGTGGAATTATCAATCATGCTGACAAGGACAGTACATCAGTGCTCTGCCAAAGTGTGAAAGATTTATTACTCCAAACACAGGCAAACAATCAATGAGTGTTTTTAAAATCATGTCAAAGGATATGATATTGTGATCAACACTTAGATTCTGGAGCTCAATTTCAAGTAATACAATACATGGTGTCACTTATTCTATGTGAAATTCTGGATAGTTAAGTATCATTGTTGAAATAGGTGTTAAAAAAGTCAGTGTAAACAAAAAAGTCCTGAACTGGAACATTTTGATACCATCGCAGTCTTACAAATTTCTGCAACAATATTTTCATTTGAAACCTCCTGATTCTCAATAGACAGGGAGGAAATCTTGGTTTGATAATTGTAATGTTAGAAGTTATTTTCATGCTGAAGATGTTGATCAAAAGTGATTCTAGCTGCTATTCAAAACATAATATGTACACATCTTGTGGAATAAACTTCAGTAACAAGATATGTTCAACTATCATAATTTTGGTTTGTTAAACAAAGAGTCAGGTGGAACTATATAATGTACAACTCCTTAAGGAGTTGACTAATCCTGTAAAGTTTCTGCCGTTTTCAGCATTGAACTCTCAATTACTCCTCTTCAAAATCTTATAATCACATTTGCATAAATCTACTTCAATTGCCCAACATTACATTTTCAAATAACAACTACATCCTCCAAATATTTATTGAAAGTGAAAGACTCTTACCTGTTTGTGCATTTCTATATTCAGTCCATAAGACATTTCATAATACTGGGAATGGAACAGAAGATATAGCTGGTAAACGCACCTTGATTTTAGCATTCACAATCACGAAAATTGATAAATATGGTGAATTATCAACATCTGCCATTACAAAAACACAAGTCAAGTTTAAACTTACCATGACATAATGGCGTTGCATTTCGGTCTTTTCACTGGCTAGCTTTTCACATTCCAATTTCAAACTGTTTAAATAAAGAAAAATTGTTCAAGACGCTATCTGGACATTTCATAGACCGCGCTGCCGGCTACACTTTGCGTAAACGTTGTTACCCTTACGATTGGAAGCGTTGGCTTACGAAGACAGGGTGCACTTAATTAATGCTGTACCGCGTTTTGTTGTTCCAGAAATGATTTATGATGCCAACTCTGTGTACATGCCAAAATGTGACAGCATGTATTTTAAGATTGATTTTAATAAGTACAAGTAGAATCCCAAACCTGACACATGCAAACATGACAAGTGCGTCAACGTTATTTCTTTCAATAGACTCAATTCATTAGAACAGAAAAGGAAACCATTACTTAGCGATTAAAAATACCAACTGAACTGGTACAAAATACAGGGATTCTGAGGAGAGCAATACTTGGTCCACTACCAACAGTGCCAAATTGTGTGATTTACAAAGTTTATACTTTCTGCAACAACAAAACAGGATCGCTACATTTAAAAACAGAAAATGTGCAGTATCTCAAAAAGTTTGAAATAATATCTAACGAAAAGCGATTTTAAAAAGTGATGCTATATATTTAAAAACAATGATCGAAGTTGCAGATCTGCCGAGCTGCACCGAACAGTGTTTTAATGCAGCTTTGGGGGCGTTACAATAATAAGAGATGCGATTGTTTCACACTTTGTAGCCTCGACATGTCAGGCGAATGAAGAGCAGTTTCAGAGGTTATTGCTTTTTCACCGTCACATCACACGAATGAGAAAATGTGAACGCGAAATAAAAGGAAATCAGAACACAGATCTAAAAATAATATCGAAACATTGAGTGTATGGAGGGCAGAGATGACCCGCGCTCGAAGTCCCTCACAGCAATTCGAATCACTTGTTTTCACGCTGGTAGGAAGAAACGTTTTAGAAGAAATTCAACAGAATGCAACGGCTCGGTTGAAGCAAGTCACCTCCGTACCCCATTGCATTGATGTTAAAAATCCGTCTTCATTTCATTTTCAACATGAGAAATAGTGCCAGCTTTGCACTCATGCACCATCCAAACAGCAGCAACCTCGAGAACATTTCCCCTCAGACGATTAAATGGGAGGAAATAGAAGCTTACATGCAATTCTCCACGCGTAGACAGTATACAGTACACCATAACCCTACCCGTGCAAAAGGAAGACGCTGAGAAAAGGAGTAGGTTTAAAAACCGAGAAAGGTTTTTAATACCCTTACTCCATTCGTATAACTACACTTGACTTGTACTTCCAGAAACACTAATGTTGCGAGGTTTTCTTTACATGAAAAGCTATTCTATCTACCTGTGATACTGCGCCTGCAAAAACTGAAATTCTTCTTTGATGCGATCACACGATTCGGAGATGGTGAATTTAAAGGGCTGTGCGGGCTGGTGAGGCGCCTAGAAATAAGAGGTGAGAAAAACCAGCATCAGTACCGAGACAAGTCGTCCGCCAATCCCATCAAATTGCTATTCCTTCACGTTATTGACAAAGCGAACGGAAACACTGCACCTTGCACGTCTCCAAATATTTACTGAAAGACTATAATTAAAGGCGTGTTGAGAGAAATCTAAAGCTCGCGTTGTGATTGTCCGTGTGTGATGTTTGGGGAAGAGGAGGGAGATAAAACAAAACATACAAAAACAACATGCAACACACAAACACACTTACGGGATGTCTGGCTTGAGGATACATCTCGCTGGGATTTTTGCACCAAAAGCCTTCTCGGTCGATCAGGTCAGAATTGGTGTCATTTAAGTTCCTTAATTTAAAAAGTCACCAAGTTGTAGGCGATCCGGTGGAAGGCGAGGATCTCTCCCTCTCTTTAGATCTCTCCGACCCCCAAAAAAGCGAATGAAACAAACAGAAAAAAAAAGTGGAGCATCGGGATGAGGACTGCAGGTTCTCCGGGAGATTTCCTCCGATCCGGGATCCTGCTGTGCGGGGCAGCGGCTCGAAGCGACCTCACAGCATCAGTGAGTCCAGACTGGCCGTGGCAGAGGGACGAGGAGCCTGGGCGACAGGCGGACTGGCCGCGGCGGTGGTGGCGGCGGCAGCAACAGCAGCAGCTTCTTCCCTGCTCTTCATCCGATAACAGACCGAAGTAATGATTCGTGTTTACCAAATTTAGAAGCGCCGTGTCATTAACATTCTTACAGATTCACACCCCGGTCAACTTCACTTCAGCGACGGAAAGAGGAGGTATAGGAGATGCGATACTTCACCCGGAGCCGAGCGGAGCAGCCAGAGACTCGGGGTGGGGAGAGGTGTACAGATGGACCCTGGGATCTGTAGTCTACTTGCCTCTCCTTCCTGGCTGCAGACTACGGACTACCGGAGCCGCTCTAACTACAACTCCCATGAAGCTGCGCGGCACAATGCCTGCCCCGACGGCTGCCGTTTTGATCTGCGGTCCAATGGCAAGCGGCGACTCTGCTTCCACCACACACCCCGTCGCGCGTCTGTATCAAACCGTCCACCAATCGCCGCGCGGGACGGCGTTGGTCACGCCCTCCCATTCTCCAGTGTTGGCCAATGCCGAACGGCCTCGGCTGGTGATCCCCACGTGGGGCGGTGACGGTGGGCTGGTGAACAGACCAATGAGAGTGGGTAAAATGTGCACGGCGGACGCCTGGCGGCGCAGAGCGCGTTGCCGTTCGCCGGGTGCTCAGGATTTTTTTCACCCTCCAGCGCAAGCGGAAAGTTGGTGAAAAAAGAGGAAACATTTGTTCATCTGTCAATCAAAGTAACGTGGGCTCTGCCGGCGTTAGGTGAAATGAGAGTGTTTTCCTCTCGTGCTCTATTCTATGCGAATGCTGTCTGCAATGTTGGTTAATTAGGGTCGAATGTCTCTTTGCAAAATACTGGAGCAATCTGTCATTACAGAGAGGGTTGGGGACCCCCAAGGCTCCGTAAAGGTGAGCAAGGGGAGGAAGGTGGGTGGTATGGAGGAGCACTTTGCTCGCACCTCCTGAATTTGACATGTTTTAACTCTGGATAACAAAACCCAATTCAAAAGCAAGCCCGTCGAAAATTATATGTAACTACATTTAATGCTTTCACTTCTTCCTTAGGAAAACAGTGCCTTTATTGATTCATTTTTACTCAGAGCGATTCTGGAAAGAAAATGGTTGATAGCCAACAGATAATTTCAGATTTTTTTTTCTTAGCTACTTTCTGTATGGAAGCGCATGTGATTACTAATGTGAATGTTTCTTTGGAAGGCGGAAATGGAGACGTTATAAAATTCTAGCAATTCGATCCATCATTGCGGCCGACATTCATAACACAACTAAAACAAATAAGTAATATGTGACCACTAAACAAGACGCTGGCTAAATCGTTGCCTTAGATTCGAGTTTTAATTAAAAAGAGCGCAAACATAATGTCACTGAAATAATATCCTTTAACAGCTAATTCAGTTTTCCTCCAATTGGAGCTCTCTAGTATAGTCCAAAAATTGATTTGGTGGCAATATTGGTAGCAGTGGAGAGGGGCCGATAGAGTGGTATTCTCGTCATTCACACAGTTTTTATTGTAACACTTTTCCTTTCAGCAGAAGATTCCAAAACATAGTAGTCTTCCCTTGACAACAAAGTGCTTCTATATTATGTTGAGATATTGCTTCCTTTTGTTCTTGCCATCTTCTGTTTACATTCTTACCAGCCCATCTTTTGATTGAATGAATGATTCTAGGAGGAGTCTGAATTTAAAACAAAGTGCAATTGTGTTCGTGTCAATTTTCAGATGTTTGATTTACATATTATGACTTTCTGCCAACATTATAGGTGGAATGAATGCTCCATGGTGCCCATGAAATTTAACTTGCCCCATGTTCCAAACACGAAATATAGCACAATGTTTTTAAGGTCTCTTCTGAATGAATGACATAGAAGACGCATCGTTGAGAGTTGTGTAAGATTTGGCAATTACATTGAGAGCAGTAGATACTTAGAAGTGACTAAAACACAATGATCGTTATCACAGTCAATTTTACACCGACTGACCAGTTGGTTTTAATGTAGGTAGTCCAGATTATTGTAAAATTGGTTTGTTAAGGCTATTCAGTTTTTCACTCTTGTCTTTGTATAACCAGCAAGCCATTAATTATTGAGGATATTAAGATTTCCAATGAACGTTCACAGTAAAGAAATACATTAACTGAAATCCTAAAATCTGCGCTGTCCTTGTCGGGTTTTCTAATTGCTGAAAGGTGTAAATCTCGTCAGCAACTGTGTCTATTTCATTCCAGTTGTAATTCTTCATTATAAACTGTGACGACAAGACGGAAGAAATTCATCATCCCCGTTTAAAGGCACAATTAAAACTGTACTTTTAAAATAGGTCCAGACACTATTCGCAAAGAGTTCGGAGTTATGTATTGGGATCTCTTGCACGGGGTCTCTCAATTCTACTCATAAGTATTTGAAATCAGTTGTTAATATCCCCTTTTACAAGCGGAAAATAGTTCAAAATGACTCTTCCGACTACGTCCGGTGCTGTGAACGCAGCAAAATAGCTGATAGGATTGCCTAAAACGGGCGTGAGGTTCCTTGCATATGCAAATAAGGAGGCAAATGCTACATTTAATTCAGCTCCGAGAAATTGAGTAACAATGACAATGATGCTACTCCCTTCAGGTTTTTTTTTCAGGTAGCCGAGGCGGTCACCTGCAAAGGGTAAGATCTTTTTTTTTAATTCACATGGAACTAGAAGCAGTACTGTCCATGTCGTAGTGCATGCTGCCTTTGCATGGACAATTCTGGAGTCGATTACGAGTACTGGAGAATTTCTATCCAATTGACTATCCTCGCACTTCTGGATGCAAGATGAATTTAGATTATAGGATCAACGGCGTTCAAAAAATATAATGAATAATGTAACATTAAGTTTAGATAATGTGATATGAATTAGTTTTCCGGATTCTCTTATTCCTAGTATCAAGATTGAGAATGAAATATATTTAAAATCAATGGTTTCTGCACTTCGTGTTGAGGTAATTGTGAAAAATTGTGCGGGGGTCGTTGCGAAATTCGTTAACACGAGAAACATAACGTGCAGGGGTATTGAATTAACAGTTCGTTTAAAAATAGAAAGGTAAATAAGTCTAGGTGTGAAAGGGGAAGCTCTTGCTTTATGGCATCTCTTTGTTCCGCGATATTTCTCAAGATTTATTATCACCTCGTCATTTCTAATTTTGCTTCCTTAATGCTTCCCGGAGTGATCCAACACCCAGTATTGGCATCAGGTACAAACACATTCTTCCATTTGAAGTTTCCAGATGTGAATGTAGCCTACAGAGACGAGGTGAATAATTATATCCTCCACGAGTTGTAAGGTCCTAAAAGTGTTTTCTTCAGTTGTAACCCAGACTTAAGTAAAAGTCCCACTGCTCACCGTTGTTTACCATTAACTGATATTCTAATGCACCAAGAAAAATCACCCTAAAAATCTTGGAAAGGGCACCAGGTTCCGATAAAAGTGCAAAATTATTTATGGAATAGATTTTAGGTTTGGAGTTAAGAATGCTATTTGGTTGAAATGCAGAGAGATTGAATTGGGAGGTAAATAAGCACTAGGTTCAGTGATCTTGAGCAAGTAGAGGAGTTGAAGCAGACAGATTGAGAAGGTAATTTTTGAGAGAGCAGGCCAGTAAAGTTTGAGAGAAAATGAGGTCAAAGAAGTTGAGTGTGTGGATGTTCAGATAGGTGTGTGTTTTGAACAGCCCACCACATGGAAACGTTAAATGTTTGAAGCCTTCACCCACAGCCCACCTCATATGCTGCAGACCTTGTCAGAAAGAATACATTCGAAGATCTTCTGGATTCACCTTATCAAATTCCTCTTGAAAATAATTTTTCACCACCGTTTCAGGCAGTGCATTCCAAATCATTATCCAACTCACTCCACAAAAAGACTCTCATTTCACTTCTACCTCTATTGATCAATGCATTAAAGCTTTTTTGAAATGTTATTTCACAGGATATGGGCAATGCTGGCTAGACCAGAATTTGTTATCTACCCTGAGTTGCCCTTGAGGAGGTGATAGTGAGCAGTTTTCTTGAATTGCTGTAGTCTATATGAAGTTGGTTCACACACAGTACTGTTAGGAAAGCAATTCCAAGATTTTGAGCTAACAACAGCAAAGAAGTGGCAATGTTGTTTCAAGTCAAGATGATACATGGCTTGGAGGTGAAGGACTTTTGCCTGAAATGTCAATTTTACTGCGCCTCGGATGCTGCCTGAACTGCTGTGATTTTCCAGCACCACTAATCCAGAATCTGGTTTCCAGAGTCTGCAATCATTGTTTTTACCTTGGAGGTGAACCTGCCTGTATTGTTGTGACCATGCCTGTACTGCCCTAACCCTTCTGTGGAGTAAAATTGGTATATTTGGAAGGTGTCCTTCAATTAACAACACATACCTGTGGGAATAAGTCCGCTTTGCTTACTCTATTAAATGCTTTCACGATTTTATGCTCCATGTCCTGTCAACATTTCATGTTCTACACATAGAAAATTTTCAACTTCTGTCTCATAACTGTCATGCCTCATTCATGATACCTTCCAATATATTATATTGGTACATCATCATATTATTTTTTAACATAAAGCACATCAACTACACTACTAGCATCAATCCTTTCCATTAATTAAGTAACTTAATCCAAGTTATTTGCTTTATGCAAACAAGAAGCAAAGAACACCAAGCCATTTGGATCTCCCAATCCCCTCCCTGCAATCCCCACTGAGCCTGCACTGCCATAGAGTTAGAGTCATACAGCACAAAAACAGACCCTTCGGTCCAACCAGTCCATTCCAAACATAATCCCAAACTGAAGTAGTCCCACCTGCTTGCTCCTGGCTGATATCCCTCCAAACCTTTTCTAATCATGTATCTATCCAAGTGTCTTTTATACATTGTAATTGTTTCACTATTTGATGAACTTCTATCAGACCGCCTCTCAAACTCCTACACTCCAGTGAAAAAAGTCTCAGGCTATCCAGCCTTTTTTATAACTCAAACCTTCCGCACCCAATCATGAATGATCTGATTATAACCCTAAATCCACGTTTCTATTTGAATACAGAGCTGGCTCAAAGGTAGAAGACAGAGGGTGGTGGTGGAGGGTTGTTTTTCATACTGGAGGCCTGTGACCAGTGGAGTGCCACAAGGGTCGGTGCTAGGTCCTCTACTTTTTATCATTTACATAAATGATTTGGATGTGAGAAGAGATACAGTTAGTAAGTTTGCAGATGACACCAAAATTGGAGGTGTAGTGGACAGTGAAGAGGGTTACCTCAGATTACAACAGGATCTTGACCAGATGGGCCAATTGGCTGAGAAGTGGCAGATGGAGTTTAATTCAGATAAATGCAAGGTGCTGCATTTTGAGAAAGCAAATCTTAGCAGGACTTCTACACTTAACAGTAAGGTCCTAGGGAGGTTTACAAAATTATGAGGGGCATGGATAGGGTAAATAGGCAAAGTCTTTTCCCTGGAGTCGGGGAGTCCAGAACTAGAGGGCATAGGTTTAGGGTGAGAGGGGAAAGATATAAAAGAGACCTACGAGGCAACATTTTTCACACAGAGGGTGGTACGTGTATGGAATGAGCTGCCAGAGGAAGTAATGGAGGCTGGTACAATTGCAACATTTAAAAGGCATTTGGATGGGTATATGAGTAGGAACGGTTTGGAGGGATATGGGCTGGGTGCTGGCAGGTGGGACTAGATTGGATTGGGATATCTGGTTGGCATGGGCAGGTTGGACCAAAGGGTCTGTATCCATGCTGTACATCTCTATTATGCTATGACACTGCTTTCAGTTCCGTTTCAGGTTGAGTTCCAAAGATACATTACGTATTGTGAGGGGAAAAAAATCCACCTTCGTTTTAAATGGGCAATCGCTTATTTTAAAACACTGACCTATAAATCTCAATTCTCCCATAAAAGGAACATCCTTTACATTATCTATACTGTCAAGATTCCTCAGGATTATAGATGTTACAACAAGTCACTTCTTATTGTACTAAACTCCAGCATTTGCAAGTCTCGCCTATATAACCTCTCCTCATAAGACTACTGAAGCTGTTTCATCAATGACCTTCCCTCAATGACAAGGTCAGAAGTGGGGATGTTCATCATTGTCATTATTCAAGGTCAATCATGTCTCCTCAGATACTGAAATAGTACATGCCCAAATGAAGCAAAGCCTGGACAATATCCAAACTTGGGCTTACAAGTGGTGAGTACATTGTTGCCTCAAAATTGCCAAGTAATTACAAATCACCCCATCATGTTTTGGCTTATTGCTGAATCCCCCACTATTAACATATTAAGCAGAAACTGAACTGGACTGGTCATAGAGTTCTACAGTAAGTAAATCATCTCCTGACCAGCATTCCCTGTAAGCACATGGAGGTTAGAAGGAAAGTTGCTCTTGACTTTCCAAAGCCTGCCAACTATCTACAAAGCACAAATCAAGAATGTGATGGTATACTCTCCTGGATGGGTGTAGCTCCAACAACACTCGAGAAACTTGACACTATTTCAGACCAAACCACTCTCTTGATTTGCAGCACATTCTCAAACATTAACTCTTTTCACCACTGACACACAGTAGCATAAGTGTGTACCATTTGCAGTGCAGAAATTCACCAAGGCATCTAGAGCACTCCCCCCAAACTCATAGCCACTATCATTTAGCAGGACAAGGGCAGCCAGCCCTTCGGTAGTCCACCAGCTTCGAGTTCTCCGACAAGCCATTTACCATCCTGATTTGTAAATATATCGCCGTAAATATATCTTAGCTCAGCACCACCTTCGCAAGGTCAATCAAGAATGAGCAATGGATGCTGGTTGAACCAGTGAAGCTCATATCCCATGTATATATATTTTTTAAATCCACATTGTTGGTTAGATGCTAATGTTTTGCTGTATGTGAACAACTTGGCTAAGGTTCAGCAGTTCTGAAGCTGAGGTCTTCAGGAAACGTTGTCCAGGCACACCCCACTTCCAGGATCCAAATCCTTCAGTTGCTTCTTTATAATATGTAGAGCAAATTGCATTGGCTGGAAACTGGCATTTGTGTTGAAAGCATTCCTCTGGATGAGGCCAAGATGGATCATCCACTTGGAACTTCAGCTGCAGGTTGTTGCAAACATTTCTGGCTTTTCTTTTGTGCTGATTCATTAGGCTCTCTCATTGAAGATGGGGATATTTGTGGATCCTCCTTCTTCAGTGAGTTGTTGGATAGTCCACAATTCACAAATTGGAAAAGACAGAAATACACAACTTAGATCTAATCCATGGAATAACCTCGCCTTGTCTATCACTTGTGGCATGTATTATGTGGCAAGCAGGTCGTTCTGTATTATAGCTTCACCAGGTTGACACCTCATTTTTATGTATGCCTGGCACTGCTTCTGGTATGCCCTTCATTGAATGAGGGTTGATCCCAGGACTTGGGGATTGCAATGTGAAGAAAATGCTGGACCATGAGGTTGCAGGTTGTGTTGGGGTACAACTCTGCTGCTGCTGATAGCCCACAGTGCCTCATGAATGCTCAATCTTGAGTTGCTAGGTTGGTTGAAAATCTATTTTATTTAGCAGGTGGTAGTATGACACAACATGATAGAGGATATCCTCTATGTGCAGACCAGACTTGACCTCCACAAGAACTGGCCAGTGGTCACTCCTACTGATACTTTCAAAGACTGATGCATCTTGACAGGCAGATTAGTGAGGATGAAATCAAGTGTGTTTTTTTTTTTAAATCGCTTGTCATTTATCCCACCACTTGTCACAGACCCAGACTAGCAGCTATGTCCTTTTAGACTCGACCAGCTCAGTCAGTTGTGATGCTGCCAAGCTACTTTTGACGTTGGCTACTGAAGTCTCCTACCTAGAGTTCATTTTGCATCCTTGTCACCCTGAGTCCATCTATTAAGTGGTGTTCAAGAGGAGAACTGATTCATCAGTTGATGAAGTTGTGTATGGTAATCAGCAAGAGGTTTCTTGCCAGTTTTAAACCTATTGGCATGGTGGCTCAGTGGTTAGCACTGCTGCCTTTCAGCACCAGCAACCTGGGTTCGATTCCAGCCTTGGGTAGCTGTCTGTGTGGAGTTTGCACATTGTCCCTGTATCTGTGCGGGTTTCCTCCGGGTGCTCTGGTTTCCTCCTACAGTCCAAAGATGTGCATGTTAGGTGAATTGGCCATGCTAAATTGCCCATAGTGTTGAGAAATGTGTAGCTAGGTGCATTAGTCAGGGGAAATATAGAGTAGTGGAGTGGAGGAATGGTGTAGGTGGGATACTCTTCGGAGGGCCAGTGTGAATTTGTTAGGCAAAATGGCCTGTTTCCACACTGTGTAGGGCTGCTCTGACTTCATGGAAATCGATCTTGATGACTGCCAGAGGAGCACCCTCCTTACAGTGTACCAGTGAACCACCATATCTGCTGGGCCTGTCTTGCCAATGGGACAGAATATACCCAGAAATAATGGTGTTACCTTGGACATGGTCTTGTAAGGCACAACTCTAAGTGTGATAATGTAACCAAATTACTTGATTAGTCTGTGAGACAGCTTTCTCACTGGTGGCATGATGGTAGTGAGGAGGATATGGCAGGGTCAACAGAGCTGAGTTGCTGTCATTGTTTCAGGTCAGTGCCAATTTCTCCATCTGGTTTCATTCAGTTTTTAAGAATTTTTGAAACCAGATAAAGGTGACAATTCTCCTCTTCTAGAGGACATGAGTGAACCCCAGATGCATTTTTATAACCATCGATATCGGTTTCATGGTCATCATTAACCATTTAATTTTAGCTTTTTTACTGACTAGAATGTTCCTGAAATTGTCACAAATATTTTTTTTTGAAGAACATATACAACATTTCCTAATTTACCTTTCTTTTTGATCCAGATTGACAGAAAGCATGGATCAGGTTTCTGTACTTAACAATAATTAGTATGTGTTACAAATCAGTAGAATCTAGCTACAGATAAGCAATTATGAACCCACCTACATATAATTTGAGTAATTAAAACTCTGACCACTTTTGAAGCTCCTTCTCTGTACACAAATAGACAGACCCAAAAATATGGGTGTTACAGGCAGAGGGAAAGACTGGGAAAAGAGTTCAGTGACCTCCTCCCCCACCCCAAGGAATTGTCGAGATGATTATTTTACAGATCACAATGCTATTTCTTGATCTTCTTTCACCAGATACTTTCATTTGTTTACAGGAGGCACCCCAGGGCGACTGGCGCATTCTTATAAAGATCTCTGACTTATTAATGAAAAATCACAGCTCGCAACAACTGATAGTCAAAGTAAATAGCTACCTTCAGATGGCTTTTACTTCAGAGCTGAAACCCAGTTCCTTCCCTTCCAAAGATCCAATTGCTTCTGCCCAAAAATTCCCATCCCCAATTTGTTCGGCTACCTGGAATCAATCCCATAATTGTTGGTAGACAGGAGCCTTTATCAGCAACAAGTCACTAGTTCACAGACCAATCAAATACTTGTTGTCGGCCACATCTCTATTCGTATGTGACCTCCTGGCACCAGCTCACCCTGAACTAGGTTTTCCTCACTGCTTGAACCAGCAGCTCTGTAAACAGTATTTACAATAATTGTCAGGTACTCACTTTTTTTAAAAAAGTGCAGTAATCCTTCAACAATTCTTGGCTTTTAAAACAGTTATTTTTCCCCAATGTAAAGATCAGTGACACAGCAAAATAAAAATATGTGGTCTTTACACTCAACATTTCTTTAGCTGACTCTCTCATTTCTTCTCACTCCTGACCCCCTCTCTCCTTCCCTCTTGTCGTCTCGCTTGCATCCTCCCTAGCTCCCTTCTAGTTTCCCCTCCTTATGTTCCTCTCTTTGCTTCACTCTCCAATCACCTTGAGACATCCCTCTCCTCACTCCTCTTTTGAGCTCTTCACTACCTCCCTTTCACCCTCATCCTCTCCCAGTAGCGATCCCATAACTACTGTTCTCCCTCCTTCCCACTTCTAATCCCATGACTATCATGAAGTGCTCGATATGCAGTTAGTTTTACATGTGTATATATAAATCATAAACTATAACTTGTCATGGAGTGCTCTTGTTGTAGAGTGCTCTACACCTCACTGTTTTCCTATTTCGCGATCTATATTACACAACAATAAGCATTAGTCTTGCTGAATACTTACAGCCAATGAAAATTTCGTGTTATTCATTGATTGGGAAAGCTAAGATTTTTCCATTTTTATAGTAGTTTCTGAAGTACTGTAACACAGAATTCCTAACATACTGAGATAACAAACAGGCAAGACTCCATTTCTCCACTTGCACATGAAAGGTTCTTGATCTCAACTGTGCTTCCAGCAAAAATCAAGTACATAGGGATAGAAAGAAAGTTGAAAGGTGAGACTCCTCGCACACTTTGTACAATACAACCCATTACAGAATGATATTTGCTGACACTTGGAAGTAGGTAGTTGTATGTGTCTCAGGACACCTAAGAAGAAATAACAGCAGGAGGTGGATATGACCTATTATGTTTGCTCTACCATTCAATACATGGCTGATCTTACCCTACAATTCCATTTTCCTGCCTGGTCCCCATTTCTGTTTATTTCCTGAGATATTGAAAATCTGTCTACCCAATTTCAGCTTTAAATAGCTCAATGATGGAGCATCCATTGTCCTCTGTGGGCATACAATTACCAAGTTTCATGAACCTTTCAGTGAAGAAACTTGTCCCTGCTTCAGTCTTAGATCAACTAACTCTGCAATGCTGACATAGTCGAAAAGTGTGGTGCTGGAAAAGCACAGCAGATCAGGCAGCATCTGAGGAGCAGGAGAATCGATATTTTGGGCATAAGTCCTTCATCAAGAATGTGGAGGGGTTGGGGGGGAAAGTGGGAAGAGGGCTGAGAGATAAATAGGAGGGTTGGGGTGAGAGTGGGGGCAGGGGGGAGGTAGCAAGGAAAGCGATAGGTAGATACAAGTAGGGAGATGCTGATTGGTCGGAGCTAGGGTGGAAAGGTAGATGAGAAGGAAGATGGACAGGTAGGACAGCTCAAGAGGGCAGTGGAGGGTTGGATCTGGGATAAGGTGGGGGGAGGGGAGATGAGGAAATCGACATTGATTCCATGTGTTTGGAGGGTCCCAAGTTGGAAGATGAGGCATTCTTCCTCCAGGCATCGGGTGGCTTGGATTTAGCAGTGGAGGAGGCCCAGGACTTGCATGTCCATGGCCGAGTGAGCGGGGGGAGTTGAAGTGTTCGGCAGTGGGATTATTTGGTGCCTGTGTTCCAGAGTTGTTGCCTGAAACGTTCCGGGAGTTGGAGTCCTGTCTCCCCAATGTCGAGAAGATCACATCGAGAGCAACGGACACAGTAGATGAGGTATTTGGATGTGCAGGAAAATTTCTGCTGGATGTCGAAGGATCTTTTGAGGCTTTGGATGGAGATGAGGAGGGGAGTTGTGTTTGCAGGTTTTACACCTCTTGTG
>NC_057711.1:79366794-79412116 GCF_004010195.1 Chiloscyllium plagiosum | reverse complement strand
GATGAAGGTGATAGGTCAGGGAGGAGAGGGTGGAGTGGATAGGTGGAAAAGGAGATAGGCAGGTAGGACAAGTCCGGACAAGTCATGGGGACAGTGCTGAGCTGGAAGTTTGGAACTAGGGTGAGGTGGGGGAAGGGGAAATGAGGAAGCTGTTGAAGTCCACATTGATGCCCTGGGGTTGAAGTGTTCCGAGGCGGAAGATGAGGCGTTCTTCTGGTGGTGAGGGAGCGGTGGTGGAGGAGGCCCAGCACCTCCATATCCTCGGCAGGGTGGGAGGGGGAGTTGAAATGTTGGGCCACGGGGCGGTTTGGTTGATTGGTGCGGGTGTCTCGGAGATGTTCCCTAAAGCCTCTGCTAGGAGGCGCCCAGTCTCCCCGATGTAGAGGAGACCGCATCGGGAGCAACGGAAACAATAAATGATATTAGTGGATGTGCAGGTAAAACTTTGATGGATGTGGAAGGCTCCTTTAGGGCCTTGGATGGAGGTGTAACACCTGTGCCCACAGCTCCTCCCTCATCTGTCCTCGGATGCTGCCTGGGCTTAATGTAGTCAACCACTAATCATTCCAGAAACTAAGCTAATGAACCTCCACTGTATCACACCCAGTGAAAGTATATCATTCCTTAAATACAGAGACCTAAGTACATTGCTTTACATGTGATCCTATGAAAGCCATATAGAAGTATAGTAAGATTTATTTATTTTTGTATTTCAATCCCCTTGCAATAAAAGAATACATGACAATTACCTTTCTGATTGCTTACTATTCATGCATAAAAGCTTTCTACCCTTTAAACCAAATTTAACTGAGAAATTGTTGAGAATTTATTTTAATTGTTGCTCACGCATTAATTAACAATCTTTCAGTAGTTGACAGCACCAGAAAAACCATGCAGGCCCAGCAACAGTGCACAGTGAGGACCGTACTGCATCAGAAAATTCTGCAGCATAAATATTTTTCTGTAATAAATAAACTTTGTTGAACAGCATGATAACAAAACATTGACAGCAATATTAGAGACATCAAAATAGCCTTTTGCTTAAGTGTCCAACAATGTAATCAGCCTTCAATTTTAGCTATTGTAAAGTAATTTCAGTTACTTTGACAACCCTTGAGCTTTTAGTTTTCCAATTATAGATCATACATGTCTCAGATTTGATTAATATTTCAATAAAAAAAATTTGTTTTGAAGCTATCCATCCATCAATTGGTTATTCAAATAAATACTTAGAATTAATCATGAACATTGCAAAAACCTCACTGAAATGTGACATTCTATATTGTGTGTAATAACAATGCAAGACATGTGGATAGAGCGTTCCAGTCAGAACAATGTTTAAAATAGTCTTCTGCTAGCAAAAGAATAACATTCACAGCCATTATCCTGCATCATCATATAAGCATCATAGTTAAGACTAACCTATGACATATCCTAATGGGCAACGATACAGTCTAATGTAGGAGAAATTATAGATCATAAAATTCGTGTTGAATTTCCACATTGTGCAGAGTTCGTCAATATTAGCAAAGTACGTGTCGGATCAGTCTGATTGAACTCACTGCCTCTGGTTCATACTTGTTCTGCTTGTAGCTAATCCTACTTTTAAAGCCATTGTCTGGGTATATCGCTCTAATCTGTCTTGCACCATCCATAAACAACTACTGTTAACTTCTTTGCAACCACTGACTTGTGTCATCGAACTAAGTCCAAGCTTATTTAACTTTCTGCTACCCTCCGCTTTGACTTTTAAAAGCAAATCTCTATCTATTCAGCGCTGACCAAATATCCAAAATGCTGACGTTTTACTTTCTAGGTGTCACTTTTTAAAATTACTTTTGCTCTTACTTTTCCAAAATGCCTTAATTTGTCTTATGGTTGTGTGTGAAATTTGAAACCTCTCCTTCAAAGAAGGAAATGATCAACCAGTTTTTGCACTTATGATTGCTTATGTGCAACTGATGCTGGAAATTTCATTTTGAATAAAAGAGGCTCTCCATACTGTCTTTCGTTGTCAGGAACCTCGTGAATGTATATGAACTAAGGTGGCATTAATGACTTCACTGACTGAACGACAAAAGGCTTAGCTATGAATATATGGCATAGAAAAAGGTTTATGCTCCATTCAAGCATCCTTCTTTCTTCGAGGTGCGGAAAGCTAATGGCATACTGGCCTACATAGCAAGAGGATTTGAGTATAGGAATAGGGATGTCTTACTGCAGTTATACAGGGCCCTGTACAGGGCCCTGGTGAGGCCACATCTTGAGCATTGTCTGTAGTTTTGGTCTCCTAGTCTAAGGAAGGATATTCTTGCTATTGAGGGAATCCAGTGAAGGTTCACCAGACTGATTCCTAGGATGGCAGGACTGACATATGAAGAAAGATTGAGTTTGTAGTCACTGGAATTTATAAGAATGAGGGGGAATCTCACTTTTAAAAAAATATAAAATACTGATGGCACTGAACAAGCTAGATGTGGGAAGAATGTTCCTGATGTTGGGGAAGTCCAGAACTAGGGGTTACAGTCTAATAATAAGGGGTAAGCTATTCAGGACTAAGATGAGGAAGAATTTCTTCACTCAGAGTTGTGAATTATCTATGACAGACAGCTGTTGGGGCCAGTTCGTTAGAAATATTTGGGATGAAGCTGGGTGTGGCCCTTGAGAGATCAAAGTGTATGGACAGGGATCAAAGGGAGTGGGTTGCAGATTTTTAAAAAATCATTCATGGGATGAGGGCATTGCTGGCTAGGCCAGCAGTTATTGCCCATCCCTAGGGCCAGTTAAAAGTCGACTGCATGGTTGTGGGTCTGGACTCACATGTAAGCTGACCAGATGAAGACAGAAGTGTCCTTCCCTAAAGGACATTGATGAACCAAGTGGGTTTTTCCCAACAATTGGCAATGAGCTCATGACCACAATAGAGTTTTAATTCCACATTTTCTTAAATTGAATTCCAATTCCCCATCTACTATGTTGGGATTTTAACCCTGGTCCCTTAAGCATTACCTGGGTCTCTGGATTAACAGTCCAGCGATAATACCACTAGGCCATCACCTCCACATACTGCATGATCAGCCTTGAAGATATTGAAAGGTGGTGCAGGCTCGAAGAACCAAATTGCACCTATTTTCTATGTTTCTCATCTAAATCCACCAATGTGACCATCTAATCCCCTCACCGTAATATCTTGTTTAGCTCCCCCATATATGTAGCCACACTACTCACTTTAAGATTTCCTGTGACAGTGAGTTTTATACATTTACCATTCTTTAATTTGAATATATTTCTTCGAAGTTTCCTATTAAAAGTTTTGGTGAAGATGTTTTTGATGGCTACTAGTTATGTTCTTCCTCACATAAGGAAGCATTCTCTTTGTATGTATTCTATCATGACCTTGCATAATTTTAAAGACATCTGCTGTATTTTGGTCTCCTCATAGGCTACTTTTTCCAAGAAAGAAGAGGGAATGTTAAATCATTCCAGATATATCAACATATAAATACCCATGTATTTCTGGGATCATCATTGTAAGTCGTCTTTACATCCTCTCCAGTGCCTCTATATCCTTCTACAACCAAAACTGTATGCAGGACTTGTCTTACCTAGGTTCAAACAGATTTAGCATAACTTCCCAATTTTTAAAATGTTATCCTTTTAAAAGTAAAGCCTGGTGTTTGGCTTGGTTTCCTATGGCTAACTGTGGCACAACTTTTGATGATACAACTGTACTGTATCCCACCTAAATCGGAACTTTTTAAAAAAAATTAAGTGACCTCTTTATTCTTCCTTTTAAAATATACACCTCACAGTTAATTTTGCTGAATTTCATTCATCAATTATTTGTCTACTTTGCAAATATTTTTCTGTCCTCTTGTAATTTCTTAGAGTCATTCTCAGTGTTGACTATCCCCCAATTTAGTATCATCAAAGGATTAAGAAATTTTTTGTTTTTGATTTCAAAATACATTATGTCCAAACTATTAATTTAAATTATGAACAGCAGTGGTCCCCACATGAAACCTTGTACATACTATATTCTACCATCTGCTGCTCTGAATAAATACTTTTTATTTCTACTCACTGCTCCCTGTTTGAAAGAATAGATTGCTATCTATTCTATCAATTGTCTCCATCTCCATATTCTCTGATCATACTTATTAGTCTTGTTTTTAATTTCTCGATGTGCTATTATCTCCTTTGGTAAGGATTCTATTACTTTTCCTATCACTGATGTTAAGCTTAGAGGTCAGCAAATCCTTGAACATTACTGTTCTGTTCCCCTTATTAAATACAGGAATTACATTAACTATCAGCTAATCCCCCAAAACATTTTCCAATGAGTTATTAAATATGAGCAGTCATGCATTTTCTATCTCTTCCCTATTTGCTTTTAAATTATATGGGTGGAATCCATCTGAACCAGAGAACTTATCCTCTTTCAGGTTGATAATTATTTTCTCAGCATCCTGCTTTTATTTTAAATGCACTTTGTTTTTCCCTCATCTTATCATTCAATGTCATGTCTGTTTGTTCTATCTCTCTTGTAAATACCAAAGCAAAATAATTGTCTAATGATTCTATCATTGTACTATGGTTATATGCAGTATTATCCTATCTACTTAGTTCCTGCTGACACCAATTCTGTACCACTTTGTCCAACAAGAGGGTGGGAAATGTGTCACTGAGTAATGTCTTTTTTTTTGGGTGATATGGCTATAGCTGGCAGAATGTGTAAGCTGAGAGATGTGGATCTGTGATTCAGCAGAATGGAGGGCACTGTGGGGCCCTCCATTAAATGTCAGATGAGACCAGATTAATAGAGATTGTTGGTGGTTGGCTGGTGAGGGGTGCAGAATCGAAAAGACATTATGTGAACTATTCACAGGTATTACATCTCGGTATTAGGAGCTTGACCATTGGCATTTAGATTACATTACAGTGTGGAAACAGGCCCTTCGGCCCAACAAGTCCACACCAACCCGCCGAAGCACAACCCACCCATACCCCTACATTTACCCCTTACCTAACACTACGGGCAATGTAGCATGGCCAATTCACCTGATCTGCACATCTTTGGACTGTGGGAGGAAACCAGAGTACCCGGAGGAAACCCACACAGACACGGGGAGAACGTGCAAACTCCACACAGTCAGTCGCCTGAGGCTTGAATTGAACCCGGGTCTCTGACGCTGTGAGGCAGCAGTGCTAACCACTGTCCCACCGTGCCATCCACATTGACTTCCATGGATACCTGTGTCTGTTGTATTCTGTGTATGTGTCTAAAGGATACCTTTGCCCACTATTGATGTGGGGCATCATTCCACCTTGCCACCTTCTCAACTAAGGCCTCCAGTGCAACTCCAGCAAACCTTGGACCCACTGTCTCTGCATTGTGACATTTTTCACTTTCTTCATGACAGGCAACACCCGATGCTACCATGATACACTCTCCTTTTAGGAAGTGCAGGCTAACTTTAACTAATTGGTGCTAGCCAATTCACAAACTTGTCGCTTTAGTCGAGCAGACATTTAATAACGCATTTAGCTCTAACTGCATGCTGAAATTATTTAAGACAGAAGATAGTAGAAAGTTGCTGTTTCAATAAACAGGTATAGGTTCATTGCAAATTGCAATTTTCTGCACCCATTTCCAGTACTATCATTTTAGCCCCCATTACCTTCCAGTACTCACATTTTAGCCCCCATACCTCTGTGCATAATACATGTAGTCTATGCAACATATATAATAGTGAAATACATGAAATACCTATTGTATTACGAGCTTTTAGTTGCTGTGTTTTCAAGTACCTTTCTGTCACAAAAAGGTCACAAGGAATAAAGTTGTTCACTGAGCAAGGGAAAGATGCTGTGGGCCTCCTGAAAATGCCAATCTTCACTCAATGGCTTTTTAAAATCAAGTTGTTTCTGCTAAGGAAAGAAAGGTCTAAATTGAATTGATCCCCTCTTAGGGCTGGTAGGTTATAACTCAGGTTTGAATCTTTCCCTTTCTTCCCCATCCAAATATGGTACACATTCCTGCCATGGGTAAAAATGATATGCCATTTGTTTCTCAGCATACCGGCCAACAATCTGCCAGATCATGTAACTCAAGTTGAGGGTTTGAGATCTCTCAGCTTTACTTTACTTAACTTCAGTCCTTTATGTCAATTGTCTTGTTGAGCAGAGCTTCATCTCTTAAATAGCTTAGAAGAATCTCCAGGCAAGTCCAAATCCAGGTTATCCAGGTGTTAACCTATCTGTTGACTTGTCTGTCACATATTTCCTGGAACCAATCAAAACAAGGTGTCTTAAGATCCTCTGGGTAGACTTCTTGTACAGTTTCCTTTACAAACCTACATTGTACACCCCATCTCTCATCCATACACAGAAAACATAAACATTTGTTTAAATCTTAATCATTTTGTTTGAGCACAATTATTTTGTTCTGTAAGGAAATCAGATAGAAGCTTCTTTCCAAATTCTTCTACCCCTCACATCACTTCTGCATAACTGCCAGAACCCACGTTTTATATAGCTACCATAATAATAAACTTTGTATTGTTCTTACAATCCACAAATATTGATAGTGTGCTGTTAAATCCAAGAGGTCCCCATTCTGAATCCTGTATTTATTGCAGAACTGTAGGATCCACTTCAGTGATCCACTAACTTAGGACCACAATCTCAGCTTTACGAACCAAAAAGAAAGCTTCTATCCAGTGCTACGTTGGACCGAGACCTTCCCTTGCTGTTGACTGTCAGGCCTCCCCCTCTCCATCATAGAGATAGTGGATCTTAGCTATTATTTACTGCATATTCTTCCTTGCATATATAGGTAAAAATTGAGAAAACTATTTGTCAAAGAACATATAATAATCTAGGTTGTTAATTTGCAGTTTTCATGAAAAAGGAGCAAATTTTGATCTGCAAAATACCTGGAAAAATCTGAGATTATCATGCAATGAAAATGCAATTTGACTAATTCACTCAGTGAGGATAATTTTCACCTTCAGCACTTGAGCAATAAACTGGCAGATCAGATCACCAACCTGTTATAGAACCTGCCTAATTTGCATTTACATTTCACTTAATTATAGCACATCTTTCAAGTGTACTCTCTTAAGGCAACCTCTTTCCAAATGGGAGCATAAATTAGGAAATAATGGGAATGATCCCAACACTGAAAGCATGCTGTGATTTCCCAATTTGTTGAGGCTGTATCTGTGTATTTAGGAGGGCTTTAAATATGGTATTAATGGAATAAGAATACCACAGCCTCACGGTGTCCTTGCTGTATTTTTTCCGTGAAGAAATTTGGTAAAAACAGATTAACTGATTGTTCCACTTGTGAGTTCTTAAGATGTGTAATTTGACTACTACACTTATCCTGTAAAACAGCAATGACTGCACTTCAATGTAATTAGTTTTATATGAAGCACTTAATGTTTCTTAAATTCATGAAGAAGCATTTCATTAAATGATAGTTCTTGCATTACGCAACATATTATTCTAGTTGTGACACAGTGGGGCTAAATGTATAAAGCACCTTTAATGTAATGAAATGTCCCAAGCTGCTTTACAAAAGCAATATGAGCCAAAATGTGATTCCAAATCATATAGAACATAGAAAAATACAGCATAGAATGAGCCCTTTGGCCCACGATGTTGTGCCGTGGTTTAATCCTAATGTGAAACATCGTAGCTTAACCTACGCACCCCTCAACTCACTGCTATCCATGTGCATGTCCAACAGTTGCTTAAAAGACCCCAATGACTCTGCTTCCACCACTATAGCTGGCAACACATTCCATGCATTCACAAACTCTCTGCATAAATAATGACATGTTAGGTCAGATGATCAAAAGCTTGATCAAAGAGGTAGGTTTTAATAAGTATCCCAAAGGATGAATGCAATAGAGAGAGACAAAGAGATGTGGCAAGAAAATTTGAGAGCTTAAGAGTGTAGAAAACTAAAAAAAACTTATTGTGAAAGAACCTTTCGGAATGAGCAGCAACGATATGATAGATTTTTACATTATATTTCAAAGTGAGATAGTTCAATCTAAAGCAAGGTGTTAAATTTGAATAAAGGAATTATGATCGCATGAGGCACAAGTTGGTTGAGGTTGATCCAGAAAATACATTAAAAGAAATGACTGTAGATATTCAAAGAACAGTCTTTAAAGAACTAATACAGAGCTGACGGCACCTATGCCTTCTTCATGATGCAATGTTGGCTGGTAAAGGAAGTGAAGGATCATTAATGACTAAAAGAAAAGGCATATAAAGCAGCCAGAAATATTAATAAATTTGAGGATTGGGAAGTTTTAGAATATAGCAAAGGAGGACCAAGTAACTGATAAAGAAAATAATAGTGTGACTGCAATCTTGCAAAAACATGAAAAAAAAGGACTCTATAAGTTTCTACACATATGTAAAAAGGAAACATTTAGCTAAGATGAGTGTGGATTCACTAAAAGTAGGGTCAAGAGATTTACAATATGGAATAGGGAAACAGAAAAAGAAGCTAAGTGGTTACTTTGTATCTATTTTCACTGAGGACGGTACAAGAAAGCTCCCAGAATTAGCTATCCAAGTAATTAGGTAAAACGTGGAGTTAAGGAAGTTGTTATTAATAGGAAGGTTGTACTCAAGAAATTAATGGCTCTGAAAGCTGATAAGTGCCTGGGAACTGAAAGTTTATATTCAAGCGTGTGGAAGCAGTTAACTATAGAGTAATCATCTTTCAAAATTCCATAATTTCTGGAATAATTCCTACAAATTGGAAATCTGCAGATGTCACCCACTATTTAAGAAAGGAGCAAGTGAAAAGGCAGGGAATTACAGACCCATCAGAAGTAAAGGTAGACAACCCTTTATCCAAAATCCCGAAATTCGAAAAGCTCCAAAGTCCGAAGGTTTTTTTGTAAATATTTTTTCTCATTAACAAGGTTGTTTAGCGTGCAAACACTTAACCTAAGTCAACACCCACTCAATGCATGTCACTCAGATGTGACCTGGAGGGGCGTGGCCTTGCACTGGCAGGCCTCAATTCTGTCTCAAGGCCTGGTTTACTCAGGTGAGTCTGCTTCTCCAGTAAGATTTTTAAAAAATGTCATCATCAAACTGTCATTTATTGTGAAATTCAAAAAATTCTGAATTCCGAAAACCAGCTGGTCCTGAGCATTTTGGATAAAGGATTGTGCACCTGTACTAGAATCTTTCACAAAGGATGTGATAAATAGAAACTTGAATAAAAATAATCTGATTAGGTATAGTCGGCATGGAATGGAAATCAAGTATGACAAACTTGTTGGAGTTTTTGAGAGTGTTACTAACAAATTGATAAAGGAGAGTCAATGGTTGTAGTATATTTGGATTTTCATGGAACAGTCCCTCACAGGAAGTCAGTTAGCAAAATTAAAGCACAAGGGATAGGAGATGATATACAGGCATGGAATAAAGATTAGCTAACAGACAGAAAACAAATAGTAGGAGTAAATGGGTCATTTGCATATTGGTAGATTGCAATTAGTGAAGCACCATGGGAGCAGGACTTGAGCCTTAGTGATTTACAATGTGATTTGGATGTGAAGACCAAATACAACACTCGAAATGGGCAGATGATACAAGGCTAAGCAAGAATGTGTGTTGTAAGGAATTTGGACAGGCTTAGTGATTGTACAAGCATATCATGGTAAAAAGATAACATTGAAAAATGTGAGGTTATTCACTTTAGTAGAAAGAACAGATGTGCAGAGTATTTTTTAAATAGTGAGAAGTTGGAAAGGTCTTTCCTCTTTGGGAGACTAGATCCAGGAGGTACAATTTTAAAATAAGGAGGATATCATTTAAGGCTGAGATGAAGAGATTTGTTGTTTTACTCAGAGGGTAGTGAATCTTTAGAATTCCCTAACCCAGAGGGTTGTGGAAGCTCAGTCTATGAGTGTAGTTAATGTAGAGGTTGATAAATTTTGGATTATCAATAACAAAAAGAATTATAATGTAGTGTGGGCAAAAGGCATTCAAGTGTTCAATCAGTCATAAATACATTAAATGGTGAAGCAGGTTCAGCAGGCTGAATGGCCTTCTTCTGTTCCTATGGAAGAATGGCCACAAATGATAGAACAGTTTCAACTAAGGGTGCCAAATAGGTCAGATTTACATGTGCATAGATATCTTGGAGGATTGTGGAGACTGAAGGAGATTACAAAGATAGGGAGGGGCAAGGTCATGAAAAGCTTTAAAACAAGGATGAGTATTTTAAATTCAATGTCTTGCTAGATAGGAGCTATTGCAAGCCAATGAGCATGGGGTTGGATGGGTTATAAGTCAAAGAATGTAGGAGACCAATTGAGAGTGCATTGGAATAGTACTCAAATTTAGACATAACAAAGACATGAATAATAGTTGTAGCAGTAGATAAGCTAAGATAGTGATGGAGTCAAACAATGATATGAAGGCGATTATAGATGGTCTTAATGATGATGCAGACAATCTGGTTAAGCCTGCAGGAATCCATCCACCAACAGTTTAGTAAGATTGCTGCAATAACAACAAGCTTAAGTGTCAGTGCTTTCATGGAGTACAAACCTGTTATTGTCTCAGCAATGTCAGGAGTATTCATCCCTTTCAGTCATGTTGGTGAGTATTTCCTTCCTGCTGCTGAACGTGTTCAACTATACAGAGTTAAAAAGTGTACTTTGCCTGCATTGTTGATCTCCAAAATAGTGCTGCTGGCAGGAAAATCAACTTTGCACACTAATTGCCATTATGATATATCAATTTTGTGTATTACTGTTGGCCATTCATTATGCACATGTTAATGTCTTTAATTTTGGTTTAATTTATTATTGTCACATATACCTAGGTACAGTGAAAAGCTTTGTTTTGTCTGCAGTAGAGGCAGATCACACCACGGGAAGTTCATAACTGATAGAACAGGGCAATGAATACAATGTTATAGCTACAGAGAAGGATCACAAAAAGCAAGCTCATCATTTGATTTGAAATTAGAGAGGTCCACTCATAAGTCAAATAACAGCAGGGAAGAGCTGTTCTTGAACTCGTTGGTACATCCGTTTAAGCTTTTATACTTTCTGCCTGGCAGAAGAGGTTAGAAAAGATTATAACTGGGGCAACAAGAAGTGTAGATGGAGACAATGGATGGACAATTAGCTTGCCTGATGGTCTGAGCTGTGTTCACAACTCTCTGGAGTTTCTTATGGTCCTGGCAGAGCAGTTTTCACAACAAGCCACAATGCATCCAGATAGAATACTTTCTATGGTGTATCTATGGAAGTTAGTAAGAGTTTTCTTAACCTCCTGAGGAAGTAGAGGCATTATTGTGCCTTCTTGACCATCACATCAACACTGGTGGACCAGGACAGATTGTTGGTGATCATTGCTCCCAGGAGCTTAACGTTCTCGACTATCTCCACCTCCGCTCCATCAATGTAGAAAGGAGTATACCCTCTACCTTGCTTCCTGAAGTCAATAACCAGCTCTTTAGTTTTGCTATGTTGAAGGAGAGATTGTTATCTTTACACACTGCCACCGAGCACTCCATCTCTTTCCTGTACTCTGCCTTGTCATTGTTTGAAATCTGGCCTATGATGGTGATGTAGTCAGCGAACTTGTGGATGGAGTTAGGATGAAAATTGGCTGCAACAGTAGTGACATACTCATCTAGGTTGGCCACTGAATTCTTGAATATGGACCTGTTCAACGGAAGCTCTTCTGCTACATCAGACCAGCGCTGTACTACTTTCTGTACTGGGTCCTCCGGTTTCAATTTCTGCTTGTAAGCTGGGAGGAGGAACATAGCATTGTGATCTGATTTTCCAAAGTTCTGATGGGGTATGGAGTGGTAGGCATCTTTCATGGTTGTATAACAATGATCTAAGGATGCTCAGCCCCCTAGTAGGGCTGGAGGTGTGTTGATGGTATTTCAGTAGCACCCTCTTGAGATTGGCCTGGTTGAAGTCACCAGCTACGATGAATAAGGCTTCAGGGTATTCCGACTCGGGTCCCTTTTGTAGCGGGTGTATATTTCATCAAGAACATCTTCACTTTCACATGGGGTGGCATGTAGACTGCTGTCAGAATAATAGAGGTGAACTCTAATGGTAACAAGTAGAGATGGCACTTCACTGTTAGGTATTCTCGTTCCAGGGAGCAGTAACTCGCCAGTGTCACAATGTCTGAGCAACAGGAGATGTTAATGATAAGGCAAACTCCACTGCCCGTTGCCTTACATGAGGAAGCCATGCAGTCCTTGTGGTGTATAGAGAAACCTTCAGGTTGTAAGGTACAGTCAGGTGTAGCAAGAATGAGCCATGTCTCTCTAAAACAGAGCAATCTCTCATTTCCCTCTGAAGTCGAGCTTTAAGTTCATCCATTTTGTTCTCAATGGCTTGGATGTTTGTCAGGAGTGTGCTGGGTCTTGAAACTGTGTTGTTTCAGTCTCAGGCCAGTATATCCTCCTCATTTCCTGGTAAGGTGGTCAATCCCGGGTGTCGGTGATGCAAGTCTGCTGCTCTGGAAGGTAACTGTGTGCTCTGGGATCCTGGGCATGGTACGGCCTTGGGTGCTCCGGGGATACTTGGAGTCAGTTCCGTCAGGCCTCCATGTTGTTCAGTTCCCTTAAGATTCGGTTGTCATTCCTGGGCTGGTCGGGCCTTCTCAACATCGAGTTGTTGTGGGGCCAGTGTTCATTCTTGGGCTGGACGGTCCATTTTTCCGGGTTTCCTTGTGGTTGGGAAGATCGGGCCTGTGGGAAGCCAGTAGGTTTACATTCGGCTTGTGGAACTAACATCGGTAATACTTGGCTCTGAATGACCATAGAAGTATCAGACTAGCAAGTAGAATTAAGAGAACATTGTTAGTAATTTTAACAAACTTAGAGTTGGGGTTTAAAAGGGTAGAATGATTTCCAGAAATGAGAGATCTCGCAAAGAGTTGTCATCTTGAATGGGGCTGGATCTAATCCCAGCTGTGTCCAATGTGAAACCCATCTCAAGGGTTAATGTGGTCATCATGGATGCAGTTTTGGAGTTCTAAGGACATTCATAGCATCAAAAATGCCAACAATGCCAAGTTATCATCACTTCCTATTTTTATAGAAATACCTATCCTCCAATTTACTGCAAACCACAAAAAGGAGATACACTCGCATTTCACATACTTCAACTGAATTAAATAGTTAATTTTTAAATATTTTAATTCACAGAACATTTTTCTTTTCAATGAAGTGTGTTATATGTGTCATATGGGTTGCTTTATATCACAGTCTGTCAATCAGTGCAGGAGGCTTTAGGCATTAATTCTGGTATATTGGCACCCTTGAAGGGTGTTTCAAAGGGAGCTGGAAATAAATAAAGTTCCATCTGACAGTTTCTCATTTATGGGAAAGGAATCAAACCTGTTTGAAACTTCATTTTCAGTCTCATACCCTGAAGATTGTGTTGTGATAATTCTGGATGGAACAGCTTATCTGAGAGGATTAGGTAAAACACGTTCTTTCTATTACTCGTAGCTTCAGCTTGTTCAACTGGGTAGACTGTGTCACACAGTATCTCAGCCCCTACATATGTCACTAATCTTATCTATATCATTTCTTCTGCTTCTCTCAGCTTCAGCCTCTGCGTCTACACCTTTAATTTTGTGATGACACCTGGTAGCTTCCTTTAGAGCATTTATGGACTGTATCATTAAATAGGAAGGTGTTATTCCAAATTATTTGAATTTTAATAGATTCAGTGCAAAGCCAAAATAAAATTCTTGATTTCCAGTCTCTTATATTGATTATGATCAAATAGTTTATTACACAAAAAATAGTTATGCAATAGAAAAAATATTCAATCTATATGGGAAAGAATTTAATTGGACATTTAAAGAATTAAACAGCAGAATTCAATGTTTTAATTCAATGTTCAGTATGAGAAACACAAATAAATTGTAAACAATCCATTTTTGCCTATCTCTACATCTTGCATTTAAAAGTTATCATAAATAGATAACCTGCCACAATCTGTTCCCAATGATCGATGTGGTTTATATCAATAGAAGGAAGGTTAATGGACTTATCCAGTTACCTTGCACTCAAGTTACTTGTCTCACTCCAATTTGTTGAGACAATACTAAATAAAGAATCAAAAATTAAGTTTTTGTTGTGGTTTCCTTTCATTTTAGCAGTTCCATGAGATTGTGGTTAGTGGGAATTTGGACATGAACAGGAGATTCAGGAGATGAGTGACAGTAATAGGGTGGTTGTTATGGGGGACTTTAACTTTCCTGATATGTTCTATGTTCTATGTTCTATGTTCTATGTTCTATGTTCTATGTTCTATGTTCTATGTTCTATGTTCTATGTTCTATGTTCTATGTTCTATGTTCTATGTTCTATGTTCTATGTTCTATGTTCTATGTTCTATGTTCTATGTTCTATGTTCTATGTTCTATGTTCTATGTTCTATGTTCTATGTTCTATGTTCTATGTTCTATGTTCTATGTTCTATGTTCTATGTTCTATGTTCTATGTTCTATGTTCTATGTTCTATGTTCTATGTTCTATGTTCTATGTTCTATGTTCTATGTTCTATGTTCTATGTTCTATGTTCTATGTTCTATGTTCTATGTTCTATGTTCTATGTTCTATGTTCTATGTTCTATGTTCTATGTTCTATGTTCTATGTTCTATGTTCTATGTTCTATGTTCTATGTTCTATGTTCTATGTTCTATGTTCTATGTTCTATGTTCTATGTTCTATGTTCTATGTTCTATGTTCTATGTTCTATGTTCTATGTTCTATGTTCTATGTTCTATGTTCTATGTTCTATGTTCTATGTTCTATGTTCTATGTTCTATGTTCTATGTTCTATGTTCTATGTTCTATGTTCTATGTTCTATGTTCTATGTTCTATGTTCTATGTTCTATGTTCTATGTTCTATGTTCTATGTTCTATGTTCTATGTTCTATGTTCTATGTTCTATGTTCTATGTTCTATGTTCTATGTTCTATGTTCTATGTTCTATGTTCTATGTTCTATGTTCTATGTTCTATGTTCTATGTTCTATGTTCTATGTTCTATGTTCTATGTTCTATGTTCTATGTTCTATGTTCTATGTTCTATGTTCTATGTTCTATGTTCTATGTTCTATGTTCTATGTTCTATGTTCTATGTTCTATGTTCTATGTTCTATGTTCTATGTTCTATGTTCTATGTTCTATGTTCTATGTTCTATGTTCTATGTTCTATGTTCTATGTTCTATGTTCTATGTTCTATGTTCTATGTTCTATGTTCTATGTTCTATGTTCTATGTTCTATGTTCTATGTTCTATGTTCTATGTTCTATGTTCTATGTTCTATGTTCTATGTTCTATGTTCTATGTTCTATGTTCTATGTTCTATGTTCTATGTTCTATGTTCTATGTTCTATGTTCTATGTTCTATGTTCTATGTTCTATGTTCTATGTTCTATGTTCTATGTTCTATGTTCTATGTTCTATGTTCTATGTTCTATGTTCTATGTTCTATGTTCTATGTTCTATGTTCTATGTTCTATGTTCTATGTTCTATGTTCTATGTTCTATGTTCTATGTTCTATGTTCTATGTTCTATGTTCTATGTTCTATGTTCTATGTTCTATGTTCTATGTTCTATGTTCTATGTTCTATGTTCTATGTTCTATGTTCTATGTTCTATGTTCTATGTTCTATGTTCTATGTTCTATGTTCTATGTTCTATGTTCTATGTTCTATGTTCTATGTTCTATGTTCTATGTTCTATGTTCTATGTTCTATGTTCTATGTTCTATGTTCTATGTTCTATGTTCTATGTTCTATGTTCTATGTTCTATGTTCTATGTTCTATGTTCTATGTTCTATGTTCTATGTTCTATGTTCTATGTTCTATGTTCTATGTTCTATGTTCTATGTTCTATGTTCTATGTTCTATGTTCTATGTTCTATGTTCTATGTTCTATGTTCTATGTTCTATGTTCTATGTTCTATGTTCTATGTTCTATGTTCTATGTTCTATGTTCTATGTTCTATGTTCTATGTTCTATGTTCTATGTTCTATGTTCTATGTTCTATGTTCTATGTTCTATGTTCTATGTTCTATGTTCTATGTTCTATGTTCTATGTTCTATGTTCTATGTTCTATGTTCTATGTTCTATGTTCTATGTTCTATGTTCTATGTTCTATGTTCTATGTTCTATGTTCTATGTTCTATGTTCTATGTTCTATGTTCTATGTTCTATGTTCTATGTTCTATGTTCTATGTTCTATGTTCTATGTTCTATGTTCTATGTTCTATGTTCTATGTTCTATGTTCTATGTTCTATGTTCTATGTTCTATGTTCTATGTTCTATGTTCTATGTTCTATGTTCTATGTTCTATGTTCTATGTTCTATGTTCTATGTTCTATGTTCTATGTTCTATGTTCTATGTTCTATGTTCTATGTTCTATGTTCTATGTTCTATGTTCTATGTTCTATGTTCTATGTTCTATGTTCTATGTTCTATGTTCTATGTTCTATGTTCTATGTTCTATGTTCTATGTTCTATGTTCTATGTTCTATGTTCTATGTTCTATGTTCTATGTTCTATGTTCTATGTTCTATGTTCTATGTTCTATGTTCTATGTTCTATGTTCTATGTTCTATGTTCTATGTTCTATGTTCTATGTTCTATGTTCTATGTTCTATGTTCTATGTTCTATGTTCTATGTTCTATGTTCTATGTTCTATGTTCTATGTTCTATGTTCTATGTTCTATGTTCTATGTTCTATGTTCTATGTTCTATGTTCTATGTTCTATGTTCTATGTTCTATGTTCTATGTTCTATGTTCTATGTTCTATGTTCTATGTTCTATGTTCTATGTTCTATGTTCTATGTTCTATGTTCTATGTTCTATGTTCTATGTTCTATGTTCTATGTTCTATGGGCCTGTACTGCGCTGTATTCTTCTATGTTCTATGTTCTATGTTCTATGTTCTATGTTCTATATGTTCTATTTCCATAAAAGGAGCTTTGGACATTTGCAAATGCTGGTAGTTCTTTGGGCAAACATGCATACTGCAGTCAAATCAGAGGTGAGATCATAGAATCAGAGGGATTTCATAAATTATTAAACAAAACAAAAATGCCTGTGGCAGTAGCAGCACGATATCATTGGAACCTGTTGTTGCACCATGTCCTTGCTTGTGTGCTGTACACTTCTTTTTTTACTTTTTTTTTGTCTTCACATGTTTACTTAATTCACTTTCATGTATGGTGATAAAACTGGCTTCAGTAAACATTCCAAATAATATATTCTGTTTTCCATTCTTTTTTGCGTGAAAGGAATTCATGAAAAGACCCTCCTAATTTCTTCTTTTGAGTGATAATCTTTTCCAACACAAAGACTCATTGCACAGGGAAAGTAAATGAATACATGGTTTATTATTGTCACTTGCATTTTACAGTGAATAATACAGTATACTGGAAAGCTTCAATGGTGACTACAATTTGGCGCCATTTTGAACAGTTTAAGCATAAAAAGAGTAAAAAAGAGAGTCCTTCGCTGCCTGTCATTGTCTGTGCCAGACCCACCAACACCATTCCCTAGGTATCATCTCTTCACCGTTGGGCTCACCTCGCCAACGCCAAGTCCCATGCTGAACCTCGATGATGCCAGGAGTCCCTGCTCTGAGCATACCAGCTGCCGCCACACCAGCGCCAGGAGTCCCCTCTCTGGGCCTACTGCAAGCAGGAGTCCTTGGCTCCGGTGCCAGGCCAAATGCCACCATATCAAGAGTCCCACTCCGACTGCAGATGTCACCTTGCTGGCATCACCATTTTGAAGAGTCCAGTGCTGCTGGGGAAACTCTGCTGCCACTGTCACCAGCCCTGAATGCCAGGAGGACATAGAAAATCACTTTTTATATTAAGATTAAACAGCTGCTGGTGTGATCATAGCATGACCCTTGCTTATGCGAATCTCTAGTCAATACATTCTAATGGTGTGAATAACAATTGAGGAATTTTTATTGTGTCCCTTATTGTAATATTGGGAGTGGAGGATCAACTAATACGTATTCAGTGAGATAAATTACAGAAGAGTCACTATACTGTTTCTCCTCTCTAATAACAAAAGAACTAGGAACAGGAGTAGGCAATTCAGCCCCTCAAGCCTGCTCTGTCATTTTATATGATCATGACTGATCTCACCTGAAATTGCTGGAGAAACTCAGCAGGTCTGGCAGCATCTGTGGGAAGAAAGCTGAATTAATGCTTTGAGGCCAGTGACTTTTTATTAGACATGTTATTAGTTAAGAAAAATCACATTTATGCTGAAGCTAAAATGGGGGAGGGAAGGTTCTGATGACACCTTATGCAGTTGGATCTCAAAAACGTCCACCTTTCCCTTCATCCAAGGATTCCTCACTACTGTGAACAACAGGCCCCTTAGCTATGTGCAACCCAGCTCTTGCATTTTTGCCCTCACCCTTCCCTCTCACAGCAACATTATGATGCTCACTTCCCACCCCACCCCCAGCCTTTGCATCCAAAGGATTGTAAGCTGCCATTTTCATCACATCCAATGGGATATAGAATATATAGAATCCCAACAGTGTGGAACAGGCCCTTCAGCCCACAAGTCCACACTGACCCTCTGAAGAGGAGCCCACCCAGACCCATTCCCCTACTATCCTATATTTACTCCTGACGAATCACTTAACCTACATATCCCTGAATACAATGGGGCATTTAGCATGGCCAGTTCACCTAACCTGCACATCTTTGGATTGTGGGAGTAAACTGGAACACCTGGAGGAAATCCACGCAGACACAGGGACCGTGTGCAAACTCCACACAGACAGTCACCCGAGGCTAGAATCGAACCTGGGTCCCTAGTGCTGTGAGGCAGCAATGCTAACCTCTGAGCCACCGTGTCACCCTGTGTTATGACCATATTCCTTCCCTCCCTTGTCAGCATTCTGCAAGGGACCATTTCCTCCAGAACACTTTGATACACTCCTCTGTTGCAAGCATCTCCTCACACTCCCATGACATCTTCCCATGCAATCACTGAAGGTGTAATACCGGCCTGTTTACCTTCTCCCTCCTCACCACCTATACCCTAAGACTAGACAAACGTTCCTGGTGAAGCAGTGATTTATCTATACATCATTCAATCTCACCCATTGTGTTCACTGCTCACAATGTGGTCTCATAGATTCATACTACACAGAAAAGGCCCTTCAGTCCATCAAGTCTGCGCTGATATGACTACCACTAAAGTTTTGCTAATCCCAATTTCCTGCACTTGTCCCATTACCCTGAATGTTATGATATTTGAAGTGCTCATCCAAATATTTTATTAGGTTTTAGGATTTCCAGCCTCCACTGCCTTTCCAGGCAGCACATTCCAGATTCCTACTGCTGGCTGAGAAAAAGTTTTTTCCCGAATCCCCTCTGAACCTCCTGCCCCTTATCCTAAAACTATGCCATCTTGTGATTGACCCCTCAACCAAGGGTAAACAGCTGCTCTCTATTCACCCTGTCCATACCCCTTATAATCTTATACACTTCAATTATGACCATCAGTCTTCTCTGCACTAAAGAAAACAATCCAAGCTTATCTAGTCTCTCCTTATAGCTCAATTTCTCCATCCCAAACAACATCTTGGTGACCAGCCTCTGTACCCCCTTAAGTGCTATCGCATCCTTCCAGTAGTGAGGTGACCAGAACTGCACACAGTACTTCAGCTGGAACCCGACCAATGCTCTTTACAACTCTAACTTTACCTCCTTGTTCTTATACTCGAGGCCATGACTGATGAAAGCAAGTGTCCCCATATGCCTTCTTAACATTCCTATTCATGTGCCTTGTCAACTTCAAGGATCTGTGTATAATTACCCCAAGATCCCTCTGTTCTGCTAAGCTACCCAATGTCTTGCCATGCATTAAATATTCCCTCATCTGTTTCTTCTTCCAAAGTGCATCAACTCATACTTATTGAGATGAAATACCATTTGGTCCTCTCTTCTCTGCTGACTCTTTGGGGACTACAGATAAACTCTCAGTAAAGTAACTGCCCCCTTTAATATTCGTAAGTTCTACCCACAAAGGGCCTTTTTTGAGGATTCTTACAATATATCGCTCTGTGCAATAATTGACTCCTGAATTAATAGTAGTGCTACGCTATCATCCTTTTTATACCCTCTTCTTTCTCGCCTAAAGATCTGTAGAAAGTTAAGTTCCCAGTCCAACCCTTCCCTCAACTATGTTTCTATGATGGCAACAATATCATACTTGCATGTCAATCCACTCCATTAACTCATGAGTCTTACCTATTACACTCCTAGCATTAAAGACCATCCAGCCTTGCCTTACTCTCTTGACACTCAACACAGCTGAACTCATTCTAACTTGCTTCCTTTGCTGTAGCATGATGTGTCATTGTTTCATTGATATTGTGTCCCCCTTCCCCTGCCAGAACTATGTTAAACTTCTCCCAACAGTAGTAGCAAAACTACTAAGGATGAAAGTTCCAGTGTGGTTCAGGTGCAGACCGACCAATTTGTATATGTCCCACCTTCTCCAAAAACAGTCCCAGTGACCCAGGAATTCTGAACTCCCCCTCTTGAGCCCACTTTTAACCTATGCATTCATCTGCCTTTCTTTCCTCTTTGTAAGCTGAGGGCTGACTGCAGTGTTCCAGCAGGTCTCAGTGCAAGCTCAAAGAACAACATTTCATTTTCTACGTGGGAGGCCTGCAGTTTGTAGGACTCAACGTTGAGTTCAACATTAGAGCCTGAGTCCAGCCTTCCATGTTTTTTAACCCACCCAAACCCAGTCCTGTTATGACAGGTTTTGCTTTCAGCACAGTCACCCATTTCCACTTTGCTTCTTGATCCAATATCACATTTTATGGATTGTATTTAGTACAACTAACCTATCTTCTCACTCTTAGCTTTTATTATTACTTATTCTGTGTATCTTCTGTTCTGGTCTTCTATCCATTATCTCCTTGTATACCTCTCTCTAGGCTGTATCTCAACCTATCTGTACATTTCTCCTTCCAAACCCCTCTTTGGTTTCAGATCTCCAGCATCTGCAGTTCTTTGTAATATTGTTATGGCTGATCTCATCTTGGTCTCAAATCCACTTTCTTGTCTACTCTCCAAAACCCTTCAACCCATTACTAATTAAAAATCTATTTATCTCTTACTTAAATTTACTCATTGTTCCAGTATCCACCCCACACTTGGGCAGTGAGTTCCACAAATTCATAACTCTTTGAGAGAAATAATTCCCCTTCCACTCTGCTTTAAGTCTGCTATTCCTAGTGTTAAGATTATGACCTCTACATTGCCCCACGAGGAAACATCTGTCCTACAGCTTATTTACTTCAGTTAGATCTCCTCTCATTCTCCTAAACTCCAGAGAATGTAAGTCTAAACTGCTCAGTCTCTGTCCATCATCTCTGGAATCAATCTATTGAATATCCTCTGAACTACTTACAATACAACCATATCTCTTCTCAGGAAAATGGACCTTGTTCTAAGATTATGATAAGTCCCTTGATTTCTTAATATTTCCTGGAGACTTTTGATATCTTCTTCCATGAAGACAGAGGCAAAGTAATTGTTTGGCTTCTCTACCATGTCCCTGTTCTCCATTATAAATTCTCCTGTAATGGGCCACATTTGTCCTCACTAATCATTTCTTTTTCAGATACCTTTATCCTCTACTTTATATTTCTCACGACATTGCTTTATCAGTTTTTTTGGTCACCCTTTGCTGAGTTCTAAATTGCTTGTGGTCCTGAGGCTTATCACTTTTTTTAGCACCTTTCTAAGCCACATTTGATCTAATGCAATCTTTGATTTATTTTGTCAGTCATAGTTGATTCATCTTTCGCGCTGGGTGTTTGTGCCTTAGAGAAGCATATATCTGTTGGAGGTTATGGAATACTTTTTAAATACTAGCCATTGCCTATCAAAGATATATTCCCAACCCAACATAGTCAACTTGCCTCTTGTACTTCCTTTATTCTGATCTAAAACCATAGTACCATAAAGAAATTTATCACATTCAAATTTAAATGAAAATTATGGTCACTATTTTCCCATGACTCCTTTATTGCAAGTTTATGAATTACCCCTTTCTCACTAGATAATCCTAAATCTTCAGCATACTGCTTTAGAAACCTATCTCATACATATTCCAGGAATTCATCCTGTACAGCATTGGTACTGATTAGGCTTAATCAGCCTATATGCAAATTAAAGTCACCAATTATTACTGTACTCTCTATAAACTACCACATATTTTTCTTTGTTGGAAGTATAATCTGAAATGCAACTTGGACTGCTATATAACTGAAATTTCAGATGAGTACTGCAATTTGAAAATCAAGACCTTCATATTTTTTGAGTCATGCAATACAATGTTGATTTTGAAACAGTGGGGAATAGAATTTGTGATGAGTGACACTGATAATTGTTTGTTTGATGACAGCCTTCTGATTGGTTGAGCAGCAGAGTGTTAAAAAGCTGTAATTGCCAGAGGAAAATATCCAAAAACTGCAAATGGAAAGCATCCATCTCCTTTTCTCTCTCTGTCTTTTTAGGAAAAAAAACAGAAGAACAAGAAAATTCAAAAGAAAGTATTCCATAGGAAAAGACTGAAACACACCCAATCAACTATTGAATTGAAGGATGGCCTACAGACAACAGTGTGTCATCAGTGCTAAAAATCAAAAAAGACTGTGTGAGACAATTCAACCCACCCTTGAAATCCGGACTAGCAATCTTTGAAATTTTGTTTATTCCATCTAGAGAGGAACCTTGATTATCCAGCATTCAATCAACCAAATTTCAGATTATCCGAACAAGATCACAAGGTCCCAATGCGTGGCTAACTATGTTATCCGGCATTGATTATCTGGCATTCGATTAACTGAACGAAATACTCACCGCCTGTGTCCTACAGATAATCGAGTTTCCTCTGTATATTCTTTTACCATCCACAAACTTGTGACAAACTGTGCCAAACTGTCTTTTACTTGTCTTAATCCTGAATGAGTTTGTCTGTGTTTACTTGGTGTTTTAAAAGGGTATATTTTAAATAGCATAGTAGTAGATTAGAAATCCTTTTTTTGCATTTAATTAAATTCGAGCTCGTTGGAGTCAGCCGGGGAGAGTGAGACCACATGTGGCGAGTCCCTACTGTGGAGTTACTGAAGGACTGTAATGTTTATCTTTTAACATTGTTTCTTTATTTTCCTAATTTATACTATGAAAAACTGTAATGTAGCGCTTTTAGCTTTTTTCTTTATTCTTTCTATTTTTGTACCTCATCTATTTTCGTACCTAAGATTTGTAACTAGGTGCTTTGTACCTGAGATGGCACTGTGTGTGGCAACATTGTACACTTTTCACTGTACTCATGTACTTTTGTACTTGCACACATTTGATAATAAGAACCTAATTCTAACTTCTAAGTTATGCTTCTGTTACTGATAGACCTGATGAATTATGTGGTGAATAGCAGTCAGCCAAAAAAGTTGGTCACCTTGGAGGTCTAATTGGGATTTTATACTTTTGGGATGGCTGTGAAAAAATGAGGTTCAATTATTGGCTCACACGTCCATCATTCGTAACATACCCATGTTGCATGCATCTCTGATTTTAAGATTTCTACAGTGTTCAACATTATCACAAATGTTTGGTGACTCATCAATGACCATCATAATTTTTTGCTGTGCCTTGCTATTTCTTACCTTCACCCAAAGTAATTCTACATCTTGATCATCTTACTAAGATCTTCTCTTGATGATGTACCAACCTTGTCCATTCTTAAGGGTGCTATCTCACCTCCTTTTCCTTTTGCATATACCTCATAAATGATGAATATGCGGATATTCATTTTCTAATCTTGGTCACCCTTTTCCCACAGAGAATTCCCACAGAGCCAGCTGAAAATCATATCCAGCATTGTTGTCACATGCAACTGCATTCAAAGATGCTCCAAAACTGATTATCAGAATATAACAACAGTGTTGATAAAGGGGATTAGTAGATGCAGCAAATTTGGATTTCCCATTGCCACATAAAAGATTATTGCATAAGATAGGAACTTACATTATTGGAAATAATGTATTAGAATGGATTGACGATTGGTTAACACATAGAAGACAGAGAGTGAAGGTTAAAGGATCCTTTTCAGATTTAATGCCACAAGAATCAGTTCTAGGGCCTCAATTATTTCCTATCTATATAATTACTTGATGGAGGAGCAGGGCCTAATATATCCAAATTTGCTAATGACACAAAAAAGATGGAAAAGCACATTGTGATGTGGCATGGACAATCTAAAAGGTGATCTAGATAGATTGAGTGAGGAGGCATTGGAGTTTAATGTAGGAAAGTATGAGGTCATGTACTTTGGCAGGAAGAATAAAAGGGTAGACAAGTATTCAAATGGAGAGAGTCTCCAAAAATATGTAATGCAGAGGGAATTTGGTGGTTTGGTGCATGAGACACATAAAAATGTACACAGCTTTAAGGAACCTGTTCAGGGTTTTATCATCACACTTCTGGTCTGGGATAAACATTAACTCTTCACTCTGAGGGTATTTATTAGACTATGGGCTAGATTTTCTGGGGAATGGCAATCTCACACAGATTTTTGCACTGGTCCTTCTTTTAGACAAAAGAAGGGAGGTCCACACTTCTGAGAGGAAGTTTCACTTAGGTCTCCTTCAGAAATAGAGAGCTATTCATCCATTCTGACAGTTTCATAGTGTAGAACAGTTAGATGAAGGAAATCTAAGCTCCCCCCCCCATAGTAGTCAAGTGCTATATTCTTAAATTTGTAGTCCTGATAGCTGTTGTCAAAAGGTAATTATATAAGGAAAGCATGATGTCAGAGTGATAGAAGGGTTAGGGAGCAGATGGGTGTGGAGTATGGCAGGAGTATGGAATAGAGTTCCAGGTAAATAAGGCTCAGTGGAAAGGGAGTAGGGTGCCAGAGTGCAAGTCAGCAAGGGGTCAGAGAAGTGATGCAATGTTTTAGGTAGGTTGGGTAAGTGGGAGAAATTGAGTCCTGTACACTTTGGGGAGTGTGAGTGTCAGATTTGAGAGTTTCAGGTCCACCAGCTGGGGGATCGAGTGGGTCTGGCAGGAAAAGGTCAGGTAAGAAATGAATGAGATCTTTGTTGTCATCTACTTCATTGGGTTGAAACAGGTGCTGTCCTTGTACATATGTAAAGAACAGGGCCCTGTGCTTTAATACATGTGGCATCGAGGATTCACAAGTGCTCTTCAGTGCAAGTGCTACAGATCCTACTACACTGATTGTCAGCACAATTCTTTGCATACTCAAAATTATTAAACAATCAGAGTCAACTTTTCTGAGTGAACCTCTTCCTTAGTCTTACCTATGTCATTTGTACTCATACAAACTATGAGAACTTCCCCTCCCACTTGTTCTCCAGACAAGCAATACAGCCTTTTGGAGTCATACCCTCAATTGCATTAAACAGCATTTGTCACCCTAATTATACTGAATGTAATATATTTTCTCTCTGCTTGAATGGCCCCCTGCAGTATGGTGCTGTTGTCTATGCATCACAGACCAACCATCTAGCCAACTGCCCATTTAAGCTGATTAACAGATACCAAACGAAACTAATCCCTTTTATCTGCACTTGTTCCATAGCCCACTATGGCATTTTAATTGCTCATCCAAATACCATTACTTTTTGAGTCATCTGCAAACTTCATTGCTTCTGGATATTGTTATAGCTTCCACCACCCTCTCTATATATCTCCCATCATCTGGACAAAAGCATTTTTCCTCAGACCTCACCCAAACCATTTGCTGCTTACTTTAAACATGTGGCCTCCAGTCTAAGACAAATTTGCCATGGGGAAGAGATTCTCACAATTTATCCTGAATGTATCTCACATAATTTTGTATACCTCAACCCCTCAGTTACCTCTGGTCCAAGGAAAACAAACCCAGCCTATCCAGTCTCTCCTCAAAACTGAGACTTTTCATCCCAGACAATATACTGGTGAATCTCTCCAGTGCAATCACTCCCTTCTGATCGTTTAGTGTCCATAACTGCACACAGTTTTCTATCTGTGGCCTAACCAATGTTTTATGAAGTTGTAACAAGACTTCCTTGCTCCTATATCCTCTGCTCCCGTTAATGAAGGCAAGCATCCCATATGCCTCCTTCACCACTCTGTCTACCTGTGCTGACACCTTCAGTGATTTATGGACTTGGATGCCAAGGTCAGTTTGTGCTTCCGTATTCCCTATTCATTGTGTATACCCTTCCCTTATTAGACCTTTCAAAATACATCACTTAACACTTTTCAGAATTAAATTCCATCTGCCATTGCTCTGCTTAATTTTTCTGGGATCAATATCAGACTGCAGCTTGAGACCATCCTCCTCACTATCAAAAATGCCATTAATTTTTGTGTCATCTGCAAACATACTAATTATACCTTCCACAATCATATCCAATTCTTTACTGTACATAAACAGCAAGGCTCCCAGCACAATCCTTATGTAGTAGACTCTTAGCCACAGTTTTCCAATTAGAAAAAACATTCCTCCATCACCATCCTTTGCCTCTTATTTGAAAGCCAATATTGGATCCAGCTTGCCAAATTACCTTGAGTCCCATGGGCTCTTATTTTATGGACCAGCCTTCCACTGGGACCTCGTCAAAGGCCTTAATGATGTCCATGTAACCATATCAACTACACCACCATCATCAATATATTTAGTCACCTTTTCAAAAAATTCAATTGAAATTGTCAGATAGGATTTTCCTTTAACAAATACATGTGGATTATCTCTGATTAATTCCTGCCTTCCCAAGTATTGATTAATCCTGTCCTTCAGAATTTTTTGTAATAATTTCCCTACCAGTGATGTCAGATGTCTTAATATATTTGGGCGGCACAGTGGCACAGTGGTTAGCACTGCTGCCTCACAGTGCCAGAGACCTGGGTTCAATTACTGCCTCAGGTGACTGTCTGTGTGGAGTTTGCACATTCTCCCCATGTTTGCTCCGGTTTCCTCCCACAATCCAAAAATGTGCAGGTTAGGTGAATTGGCCATGCGAAATTGCCCGTAGTGTTAGGTGTAGGGAAATGGGTCTGGGTGGGTTGTGCTTTGGTGGGTCAGTGTGGACTTGTTGGGCCGAAGGGTCTGTTTCCACACTGTAAGTAATCTAATCCAATATTTCATGAAGCATAATGAAGTGGGTATTTATGCACAATTAAAGCAATTCTTCAAACACATACAGAAAAATGATCATGCAAAATACAGACTACTATTCAAAATTTTATCAACTAATTTAAAAACTTTGGAATTTGATTTGAAAGAAATAGAGCTAAAAATGAATTGGGACATTTTAAAATGGCCACCAAAGTCATCTGACCTGTAAGTACTCCAGTTCACAGGTACTTCAAAAGAATTTCTAAGGTTATCCAAGGGGCAATTACCTGGACATCGAAAGAGTGAAATGTTCAGTTCACAATCTTCAAATGTCTCTGAGGCCAAGGCTTCTCAGTGATAAGTATTACTAGAATCCAAATAGTCAAAGATGGTGACCGAAGGGAGATCTGACAATAGACTATCCAAACTCAATGGATTACCTCAATGGTAGACAACAGCTGACTTTACACTGACTTCCTGTGAGAAGCTATGACTATGAGCCTGTGCTTTTCTTCCTCCATAAAACGCTCAGAAAGTAACATTCAAAAGCTTGCAGTAACATCAAATATAAGGTCTTGATCTCTCCCTTTGAAAGTGGTGCCTGGTTTTGCAAAAAGTGATCAGAAAATGGGCAGTATGTTGGCTCAATGGTTAGCACTGCTGCCTCACAACACCAGGAACCTGGGTTCGATTCCCACCTTGGGTATCTTGTCTGTGTGGAGTTTGCATATTCTCTCCATGTCTGCCTGGGTTTCCTCCCACAATCCACAAAGCTGTGCAGGTTAGGTGAATTAGCAATGCTAAATTGTATTAGGTGCATTTGTCAGAGGTAAATATAGGATAGTCAAATGGGTCTTCAGAGGATCAGTGTGGACTTGTTGGGCCAAAGGGGCCTGTTTCCATACTGTAGGGAATCTAGTCTAATCAAAACTAATAGGAAATTGAGATCTTTTCGATAACTGTAACATGTGCCACAATGACTGTATCCGAGAAACCAACTTAATAGCATTAGACTTGAACTATAAACCTACACCTCAGACCACTCTAAACCACATATTCTATTCCCCCTTTGTTTGTGTGTGTGTGTGTGTGTGAACAGTGGCTCAATGGTTAGCACTGCTGCCTCACAGCACCATGAGACCCGGGTTCAATTCCCACTCCGGGCAACTATCTGCGTGGAGTTTGCACGTTTTCCATGGGGATGCTCTGGTTTCCTCCCATAGTCCAAAGATGTGCAGGTTAGGTGAATTGGCCATGCTAAATTGCCCGTAGTGTTACGTGAAGGGGTAAATGTAGGGGAATGGGGTTTGGATGGGTTGCTCTTCGGAGGGTCGGTGTGGACTTGTTGGGCCGAAGGGCCTGTTTCCACACTATAAGTAATCTAATCATATACAATATATAGATGGCCAAGTGACTGCACAGAAGCCATACGCTTGAAGTCATATATTTAACATTTTCATTGGTATTAACAGCTAATACATTTGCTTTTTCTTTAACTCAAGAAAACCTTGTTGATGGGCTGCTTAGTGCAAAAATAATTCACAACATTTTTAACAGGAGAGAGGTATAGGTTGATGTAAAAAGAAATTAACCATAATGTGTGGCCAAAAGGGAACATTGAACAGAGGGAAGGCAGTTTAATCCTTCTTACATGGATGTATCACTATCATTATTAATGCGTAATACAAAAATGTTGTACTTCAGTATAGCATTGTTACCCTTGACATTACATCGACAGCAAAAACTTCATAAGTTCATTCTTCAGATGGAGACATTGCTGGAAGGGTTGGCAGATATTGTGCACCCCTAGTTGCCCAGAAGAGATGGTCTTAATTTTTCTTATTTGAACACTACAAAAGCTTGGTGGATTGCGAGAAAATAGTTCAGAAGAAACCAGGAGCCAAATTGAGATTAGGTATAAATTAAAGATATGAGAATGGAATTTGCCCACCCACTGAATGACATAGGTTGGGAAAATGGAGTGAGATCAACAGAAATAAGATATTCAACGTGAAAAGAGAAAAGGTCAATTTCTCCAATTGAGTTTTGAACAGTGAGATAGAAATTTCTCTAGTGAGCAGTGAGAGGTCTTTTTGCATCCATTTGCATGAATTAGCATGCAATTATTACCTAATCTTGTCTCATTGACATGCAGATTCCCATACTTCCAACCACTGGATTGAAACTAGACAGTGACAATTCAGATGTGAACCTAAAGGCTCACAATAACTTCTACCTTGTCTTGCTGTTTAGCACAGGCACCGAGCCAATCAGCTTGTCATGATTATCAGCAGTGAACAGTCAAGACAGTGGGCATGTTATTGTAGAGATCCATGATACTTCATCTTGTGCCAGCAGCTTAGGCAGCAAACACACAAATTGTGCTTCAACTAAATGGCCATGTCTCAAAGTCTACAGGGAGGAATTCATTGTAAGGGCAAGGGGGACAGCCTTCAGTCAGGTGTCCAGCATTATAAGTTAAGGGCATTATCCACTATCAGAGGCTTGGACACTTTAGCTAGCTACTTAGGATGTTTAGAGTTGGGGCTCTGTACCTCTACAGTCTAGGTCATGGTCCATTGTCAGTCCTGCAGGGTCCAGTTCAAACAGTGAAATAGCTGGGGAGCTCTGCACATATCAGTCAAGATTCTGGTCAGCTATTGATTGGGGCGGTCTGTCCAAGGAAGCCAGTGGGATCCTCACTGGGGAAGTATGTTGGCCCTGCTATTCCTGGAATTATCACAAAAATTAAAAGTTTTTAAAAATTTGCAAAGCCTCCCCAATTTACCTGAAGCTCAAGTTTGACAGAATGCACAGACCATATTTCTGTACTTAATAAAAAATACTATCAATTATATGTAATTAGATTCCAGCTTCAGGTAAACAATAATGAACTGTTGGTATTTAACTCTACTAATTAAAATACTAGAAATTCCCCTTAGGCGTATACAGACAGGAAAATAAAAACATTGGCATTATGGACAGAAGGAAAATTAGAAAAGCAGTTCAGTGGTCCATGGTCTGCTGAGATGGTCTGGATGTGGTCAGAATGTTGCTTCTTGGTCTTCATTTTACAGATGTTTCCATTGGTTTGCAAATGGCAGGGTGGCTGGTTCATCCTTTTAAAAGGCCTTAGACTCATGACTTAAAAGTAATAATATACGGTAACTGCTGGAGAAAAGGTAAACAGGTTTCCTTTAAGCTTCATGTGCCCTTTACTGCAGAGAACAGAGAAAGTTTCTGAGCTGTGAGAATCTGAAAGTTTCTCTATATCTTGCTCACAGCTCCAAGTTGTTGGGCTACCCAAGAGCCAATCACATGATAGTAGGCTGGCAAAAGACTTTATGTCATTAATAATTGGTTATCAGTCCACAGACTGATCAGCAACTTGGACCAACCAAAGAACCCCTCAGCTGTAGTCTATCCACCACCACACTTTCACAATCTGTCAGGTCACTTGACTTCAAAACATGAAGCAATCCTCCAGCTTTTGTTGACTTTAAAGCAGTTCATTCCTCCCTTCAGCATGCAATTAAAAGTACAGAAAAAAAATCACAGCTATAGAGTCATACAGAAGAGGTATAAAAACATTTGCAGTGACAGAAAACAATCTTTACAGGTAGACCACAGTCAGTCCTGAGAGTCATCTCATTGAAAGTCAACATGTAAGATAATATGTGCAGAAGCCATATGCAAATTTAATATTGTAGTGTTAACACAGACCTAGCTCAAGGAAGGGTAAGACTGGGTGTTAAGTATTACTGGATTATAAGATATTCAGTAAAGACAAATAAAAAGAAAGAAAGGACGAGAGAAATAGTGTTGATTAAGAAGGCTCACTGGGTACTGGGGGAAGAGTAACACTCCTTTACACAGTTTCTTAGGGTGGGATGATGCTGAGGATGAGTAACCTGTCTAGCTTAGTTCTTACATAACAATACATTTATACACATGCACTTGTTTTTGCAAAGAAGTGTTACATCCATGCCTTGAGAAACATTTTGTTTCATTTACCTTCCCACCTTCACTTGAATGGTGAAGCGTCACTCCTGCCTGGCAGCACTTGACTTGATGCATGGGTGAGCTTTAGTAATAGTGCCAGCACCAGCAATCTAAGGAGTTCCTAGCTGAGGTGGTGAAATGGATGATAGGATGACTGGGACACTATAGAAGTCTGATGTATGGCTAAGGAGGCAACTTGCAGAGAAAAATGGGAGAATCTCGCTAGGGCTCACACAGAGAGAAGCCATCTCTGAAATTTGCTCAAAGTTACATGTAACCAGTTTCTGGTAAAACTCAGCTCCAGGTTTTCTTTCCTAAAATGAATAATTTGTGTTATAGAAATGAAAGACTTGCATTAATAGAGCCCTTTCACAACCAGCACACACTTAAAGTCCTTTTTACAGTACTCCTTGAAATGTAGGAAGTGTCGCAATGTAGGAAACGCAACCTTGTGCACAGCAAGATCCAACAAATTGCTAAGTGATAATGCCCAGATAATTTGCAATTAAAGATAAATATTGGCCAAACATTAGGGAAAGCTGTCTGTTGTTTTTTTCTTAAATAATACAATGTTTTTCACCCACCTGACAGGCAGCCAAGGCCTTGCTTTGGCACCTCATCTGAAAATGGAAACCTCTAAAGGTGCAGCATCTTTTAGTACTGGACAGGCATGTCAGCTTTGATTTTACTGTACTTACCCTCTGAAGTGAGACTTAAACCCACAACATTGTGACTCAGAGCTAAGAGCATTACTAACAGAGCTACAGCTGATACAATTCCTTGCTATCATATTTACGAATAGCAGCCTGTTTACAAAACCAAGTAGAAATTCTTAAACTGCCATGATGACTTTAACACATGTTCAAAACAGTTTAATTGTGGAGGCCAATGGATTACTTTTCAGTCGCATAAGGAGTGCAGGCTGAAATTTCGCAAAATTTGGCTGTGTTAATTTCAAGGAGTTTCATGGAGGGAAGCCCTCAGGAGCCCTCATAAGTATTCTCATTCAGTTTTACAAACAAGCACATGACTTACACAATTAATGATAGGGGCCCGGGTAGTGCTGTAGAACAAGGAGACCTCGGTACATAATTCTTTAAAATTTGTGTCACATGCAGATACGATGGTTAAGAAGGTGTTTAGCGTGGTTGTGTTCATTGCTCAGACCTTTGAGTACAGGAGTTGGGACGTTATATTGAGGTTGTGCAGTATGTTGGTGTATTGTGTGCAATTTTGGTCACCCTGCTGTAGAATTGATATTATCAAACTGGAGAGGGTTCAGAAAAGATTTGCCAGGATGTTGCCGGAAATGGAGTTATAAACATAGGCTGGAAAGACTGTGACTCCTTTCACTGGAGTGTAGGAGTGTAGGAGGTTGGATGGGGTGACCTTATATAGGTTTATAAAATAGTAAGGGACATGGTTGAGGTGAATGACAAGGGTCTTTACCCTAGGGTATGGGAGTTCAAAACTCGGGACATATTTTTAAGGCAACAGGAGAAAGATTTTAAAAAGACATGAGCGGCAACTTTTTTACACAGAGAGTGGTTCATGTGTAGAATGTACTACCAGAGAAAGTGGTGAGTGCAGGTGCAGTTACAACGTTTAAAGTGCATTTGGATAAGTTCATGAATATGGACGGTTTTGAGGGACATGAGCCCAGTGCAGGCATGCAGGACTAGTTTAATTGGGGATTATGGCTGGTGTGGACTATTTGGACTGAAGGGTCTCTTTCCATGCTGTATGACTCTGTGACTCTATGCTCACCTCAATGAATATGTACCTGATCTCCATGGTGATGTTTTTATACAATCTTGTACTCAGCAGTGGTGGAGCTGCTCCCTGGTCCCATGACCCTCCAGCATTTACGTTGCTGACACTCTACTTAAACCCTAGCTGTGCACCTTTTCAAATAATGCAAGCCAAGAATTGTCCTTCACAGTTTGTGTGCCTTCAAGAATTGTAAGTGAGTTATTCCAAGAGACAGGTAAATTGGTAATCTGGTTTGCTGACAGGGACCTGGAGTTTCTGGGGGAGGAGATAGTGGAGAGGGGACCCTTCTTCTTTCCCCTAGGCTCTCAGAGAAGACCACAGTTCTGACCTCTGCCTACCGGTCTGAAGTTGTCACCCACGTCAGTGCCATTTCCACAATCTGCAGGAATGCCCAGAAATGCAGTAAGAAAGGCCTTTTGCCCTTCACATAGGTAAGTCTGCTACCTCACACTCACTCAAATTTTGATGCTATACCCACCACTCACTAATGCTCATGGCTTACCACCGTCATTGCTGCATCTCCACTCAACACATCTCATCCATGCCAGTCCCCAAGCGACTAACCCTTCTGCTTCCTCTTCTCTCACACTTCACTACCTGTTTCTGTGACTGCACCAGCACAAACAGCTGTGCCACCCCCTTTTATCTCAATAATTTCCCTCCCTTTGTCTCACTGCAGGTGAAAATGGCCAAGATTAGATCTGAAAGGACAAAGAAAGATGGTGGGGTGGCCAACATTTTGTTCCCTCACTCCAATAAAGGAGAAGAACCTTGACCTCATGAGAGAGGATAGAAACCAGACATGCAGGAATGCAGAGAGCTTCATGTGCTGTTTTATTGCGGGGTGCTGCGCACTCTTCCATTTCCATTACTGTGAATGCATTCCTAACACTTTCAAGTTTACAACCTGGTAAACTGCATTTGCAATTGGGCTTAAACAGGGCTTCCTTGCCTCTGAGTGCTAACACCTTTACAGTTGATGTATGATGACTTCATCCAACTCAGTTTTATTATTGGTGGCTGCTAAAGAAGATAAGGATTGGTTGATGTACTGTAGGATTGTGAAGTTGCTGTTCCTTCTGATGAATGTCCTTATTTTCCTACTCAATTGAATGCTGCGGCTCTCACAGATACTGTTTGGTCATCACACACCCTCATTGAATCCTCGACTTATCCAGAGCTAAGTATGCAAGGATTGAGTGGCATCCTCTATCTGTCCTGTAATGAACCCTGCCCACCAGACAGAAGGAGCATAGGTAGTTCATGTTGAGGAGAGATTGCAGATTGCATAGTCCTTGTTAGCTTCAGTGGCAGAGGTTGTTGCATGTATGTAGGGCCTCAGAATATGGCATTCTGATTGCTATCTCTGTCAAGGCTATATCATTCTGGACTCGAGTACTGCAGAAGATATCACAGTTTTGTCACAGTGTCCCATGACATCCTTATCTGGAAGACATTCTTATCAATGAGCCTAATATGTGCTATGATGAAGTGAAGCTTATGTCCAACTGATGACAGGCTCTGTAGATGGAGGGTGCAGATAATCATTGCCTCTGGAGCACGGCCTGAGATCTTGTGAAATACTGGCCAAGGTGTCCAGAGAAGAAACTGACGAATTACAGCCACCAAGAACCTGCTCTGATTTTCAGGTTGGGAATTGTTGCTGCCTAATTTCTCTCCATTGCCTGTGAAAATAGAAATGTGCATGTAAATGAGGTGAGATTAGGTATAAATGAGATGTTAATCCACACAAATAGGCCCCTAGTTGCTCACTAGTGAGATTCTCATTTAGCTGTTGGAACCTCATACGCAAAATCGGATTTTTTTTTTGTCTTGACATTTCAATTTTTCATTCTCAACATATTTTCCCAATTGTCACACTCAATGTCATTCAAGGCTTTGTAAAATTCAGCTGTGAGAAATTTTATGCTCACACACAAAAAACATTGCATCTTAGGAAAGTAATTTGAATTGTGCATTATGTTGAATAACTTGTCTATTTTTGTGGAAACATCATTTTGAGTACAATTTTCCAAGATTGTCAACAGTTCATAAACCTGCAACAATGACGTTATTCCTGATTTGTTGGTATATTCATGACAGTGTTTGTGCAACATGCTTTTAAACCATATTCACTATAACTTAGGATGTGATTGCTGGGCTTTGATCCATGCATGAACTCTATCAGTTACTAACAAGAATAAACATCATTCTAGCTTCTTTAGTCACTTCCAAAGTAGGATCTACTAAGGTGAAGGGCATAATTGAGATTTAATCAGTTGATTATTTCCCTCTCATTCGTCCCATTACGTGGGTCTTGACACAGGTTTAAAGCTTAGTAAGTACCACAATTTTCTAAAGAGGGTTTCCAAATGTAAGTGTTTCTACTTTTAAATCATAATTTGCTTGCACAGTTACAATAAAATGTTAAACAATGTTCTCAATATATTTAAGAAAGGCCAATAATGTTAATTACAAGAATTATTCTGATATTGATGAACACTTAATACATTCATATTTATGTTACACTACCCACATCTTAAAAAGACTATTTCAATATTTTAAAAGCCAACAATAATATTAATTAAATAAATATGAATGTGAGAATACCATACCCATTTCTAGACTGGATTTGCAGAGGGCTGCTAACAAGTAGGTCATGTTAGATCAAAAGTATAGGATATTTCTTGAAAGCACTAAATTGATATGGTCATGTGATCCAATTCTTACTAATGCGCTGCAGAAATGTCTGTGTAGTTACTATTACAAGAGAACAAAATGCACAAATAGTTAATACATGTAGATTATTTCAATGCAAATGCATTAATGCAGAAAATACAGGATGAATCATAGCTTGAAGGATGGACAACCACTGATTAACTACACCAGTGTAATAAAGCCCAATGGAGCAATGACTGAAACATTCAGATCAAAATGTAAATCTTATTACATTGTGAACTATTTGCATGAAGGTATATTATAACATCAGTGGCAGTGTATAAAATTGTAATAATTCATATGAGAAAAGTGCAGCAAGTGATGAATTTTACTGTAGCACAGGCAATTAAAAGGTCTAATTCCTTGTTTTGGCAAGAATAAATAATTTTAAATGAGGCTATGAGTAGACAGTTTCATTTAAACATGGAAATGAGATTTATTGCTATAAATAAAGCTGCTGCTTTGGTGAACGGCAATATCAAAAAGGTACAAGGGCAAAACTGAAATTTATTATTCTGATTTCAATGAATATGTGTTACAGCAGAATTAAAATGTCCTTGTGTTAGTCTAAGGTTTATAGTAACATTTTCTGAGTGATGACAGAAGTATCTATCACATTTATAACATTTCAGCCTTGTTGGAAAGTGTTTTGTTTGACTGCACATAATTTAACATCATTGTGACTAGCCTCCCAGGCCAATCCAGGTCAACTTGTTGGTAAATGCCACCTTTGCTCAGTTAGGTGTCAATCACAATGGAATGAGTACCTTTGAGATCCCAGCACATACAGAAGGAAATATTCTGCAGGTGGGGGAGTTCATCAGTGCATACACATCATCACATGTTCATGCATTAAAGAAGCATTATTATAATAATCTTGCAAGTTGCTCTCATATGTTTGTGTACAGAAATGTGAATCAATGTATGAAATGACGACCATTCTATCGCTATAGGATTCTTAGTTTTGTTATAATCTAACATTTCTAAAAAAAACTCAAATGGAAATAAAATCACAATAAGTGTAACTGATATAACATTGAAAATCTAACTATGGGTACAACAGAATAATAGACTATTCTTTGCTGTGTTTTGATTCCAGAAGACACTGCCAAATTTAGTTTATGATCTGGTCAGCAATCAGCAATCCACAAAATTTCACACCTTTGAGCAAACAAACTAAGTACTACTATACAAAGTTAATAAATGACATCAGTCTCCTATAAAAATAAATCAATTTTATACTCTACATCCAAAATTAACATAGGGTAAGCATAGATAACAAGCAAACTGTGATTTTAAAAAAACTTTAAAAAAACATCAAAAAGCAGGGGCGGTCAAGCCAATCCCAAAAATTTCTCAGCAAGACATTCAGATAGTAGTGATACTACGGGAGATCAAATTTCATTACACAAGTTACTCTGTCAGCAGATATTATAACTGTTCATGAACCTCCCTCAAAAACAATGCCTATTCAACCAGAAAGCCCTCCTGCTTCTTCTTTGGCCTATGGATGGTTACCAAGCAACACAACTCAACTGTATAATGGCACAAAGCTGGCCAATATCTCATCCCAAAATTGCACCTCACTGGATTCCTCAGGATGTACTCCAGCTCCATGGAGGAAACAATAATTCAGCTTAGCTAGGCTTTCACTGCCTATAGCTTTCTCCAAACTTATGTCTTCCATTTTGCACCACGCAAATGCTGCCTATGGGTTTCCTTAACCCTAACTCTCAGTTGAACTGAACTTGCACCTTCTCTAGCAGATGGTTTTCATCAGTTTCACTGAGTTAATAAGAATCAGGCATGTTTTCGAGTGTTATGTAAAGTGTACGGTTTGTGATTACTATTTACTTTTGAGCTAGTGGCATATAGGTTTTGATCTATCTATATGAAGAAGCTTAATGATAACTTTTCAGTACTTCTGCAGCCAAGACTTTTTTTTACAAGAGAGATAGTTCCTGGAGTGCAAGGAGGAATTTATTTCCACTGGAAGAGCTTTATGAATAGACATGGTAAACATTGAAAAGCATTAGAGTCGAAGAGCATGGTGCTGGAAAAGTACAGCCAGTCAGGCAGCATCTGAGGAGCAGGACAGTCGACATTTTGGGCATGAGCCCTTGATCAGGAAAAGCATCAGGCTGATTTAATTTAGAATGATCAGGAATTGATTTTTTTGTGTAAAAGAAACACTGATAGCTTGGAAAGCTTTTTGGTTTCATATTATATGCATTCTGGTTGAATTTGGATGTATGAAACCATCTCTCTGGGTAAAAGAGAAGTGGTTCAGAAAAAAATAGGTAATATGTTACCTCAGTGGAAGGACTTAGTTTGAAATTCCAGACTGTTTGATTAGAACTCTGAAGGGGTTATTGAAGGCTGAGGAAGTCTCATCTCAGTTGCGTGGATATTCCAGGAAAAGGCTATCAGACAAGGAATTGAAAGCAATAGTTGAATGTGATAGAGAAGGAAAATCTCTGGTATTTGAGCACTGTAAATGAAACCTGTGGATATAAACAAAACATTGAATTTTCACGCTATGTTTTGAAATCATTTAAATTGTGTTAAATGAAAATTCATTCTACTTCATCTTTTCTTTTGCAATAATAAACTTCTGTTTATTGTTAAATTCAGATCTGCAGCATTGCATGCTTGTGTTTCAATGAAAGACTGACTCATTAAGTATAAATAATATGATCCATCAAACCAGGTTTCAGTCTAGGATCTGACCTGTCCAGTAATAACATCAATTTGGATCATAACACAAGCCCCAATATTAAGCAGTACAGAGCCAGGTTATGGCAGCAGTTTTGTGGCACAAAATCACCTTCTCTGAATCTCTCTTTCACTAATAACTGACTCTGACCCTTGAACTTCTGTTCACTGACACTTAAAGTGTTCCGAGCGACCTTTCAAAACTCTTCAAGAGAATCCTATCACCATTACTCAGTAAAATTAAATGCTTCCAGCATTGTACCATCTTGAGTTTAAATATTGCACTTTCAACAGTTCACTAAGTTCACACAACATAAATGAGTACAAAAAAAAAGATTTTATCATAGCTGCTCTAAAAGCTGAGCTTTTATCAGTATATCATAACCTAAACAACATTACTTGAGGATCGAGTACTACATGGTAACACCATTGCATAGGTTCCACTGAGTTGCCTCATTTTACTTATGTGTTTTATTTCTTTCCTCTACTATACTGCTTCCCAATCTTGGCAAAACCTGACTGATATTTTCATGTCTATTTCAAACTTGAAAATGGCTGGAAAAAAATTGATCCCACTTGCTGCCACTTACCTTTAAATGGACACATCTTGTTCATTGGAGTTGCTGGTTAGATTATTCAGCTACTTTATTATACCAGCTGCTGGCAAAAGTTGTGTTATGAGCATTTGCCAATTAACAAAATTGTGTAACGCTACAGAGTTGTATTCAACTTTGTCTAAATAGTTAACCATTTACGTCATAGATGTTGCTGGAAGTTATTTCAAACATATTTCTATAATTCAGTTCAGAGGAATTTTTAGTACACAAACAAACTAAGAACAAAATAAATAATTTAAGCTATCATAATATAACACAATTTGAAAGATTTCAAATCACATGACAAAACCAAAACTCAAATATTGCCCAACACCATCATTTTACAGCTACTCAAAAGCCTGAGAAATTTTTCTTCCCTGTCAAATTTATTGATTTGATTTGACTGCTTTTTCTTCAGTTCATATCCAATGAGCTGTGAAGCTTTTTCCTTGAATCCTCAGATATAACTGAGATCTTGGACTTTCACAGTTTTGAATAACCATTACTGATTTCTAACTAAACATTCCGATCTAGAAGTTTCATAAATCACACCTTATTTGACTAGGAGAACTATTCTTGCATCTGAAAATAGTCAGGGTTTTCTCGCACCGCACCACAGCTTTCCAATCTCTGAGGATTTCTAAGCTAAAAACAATTCTTGTTTATTCTAACTGCAAAAAAAACTAATTTTTTTTTCAAGGTTTTCTCTTTCCTATTTTAAATACGCACAATATAAACAAACTTGCATAACAATCCAGAAGGCACATACAGATTTAAATTCATTGTCCTGGAAAGACTGACCTAGTTAATTACTAAATCTCTGAACAAAAATAGACAAATGTCCACATGACACTGGTTTAAATTCCAAAGTCTGAAAAAATTATATTAGTATCTATAAATCACACAGCTTTCATCACACTTCCTACACTTTAGACAACTATCCTATGAAGTGTTGGCTTTTTCCTTCAAGTTCTCAGTAAAAAAAAAAGTTTAAAAATATAAAACTTGAATAACTTTCAGAAGGAAAAGCATTTTGCAAAATGGTTGCTTTGTTTTCGTTCTAAAATCCCTTTGCTGCAAAAGAGTTTTGCTGCTATATTGGCAATTGCATCCATTGAAAAATTGTAAAGACAAGGGAAGTAGCACATAACTTAAGGAAATGTTATCATTATTCTTTTCTATATTGCTACATTCATGCTGAAAAACTATTGAAGTATTTAAAACGTTCATTTGCATCGTCATTTTAACTACTTCTCATACTTTCTATGATTTGGTATTTCTCGATTTGTAAGTATTGTAGACACATATATGTTCAGATGCCTCTATTTTAAAGTCTATTAATACAAACTCTTAATGCAAACATCTCTCCTATATTTTCCTATGTTACTTGTAGAAAGTCAATTTCAACATGCAACAATAATTTTTTTTTCCCCCATAATGCTGTCAGTTAGTCGAGATGGCAGCGGATGAGTAGGCAGCATTCAGGCTCCAGTGCCTGAGCATGTCCTCTTGGCCTCCACTTATCTTTTATTTATTTTTCCTTCTACCCCTTCTCTTTTCCTCAATCTTACCTGATTAAAGAGCACTTTGGCAGGTGGCGGCATCGATGGGCTCCGGAGCGGCGGTGGCGTTGTCAGAGGTAGCGTGGCTATGGAGACGATTGGTCAGTTGGTGAAACCCAGAGCGGGACTCTGCTTCTGCGAGGAGTAGGACCCAGACGGTGACATGGCATGGGCTGGGATACCAGAGCGGGACACTCTCTGCAGCATGGCATGGGCTGGGATACCGGAGAGGGACACTCTCTGCAGCATGGTGTGGGCTGGGATACTGGAGAGGGACACTCTCTGCAACATGGTGTGGGCTGGGATACCCGGAGCGGGACACTCTCTGCAGCATGGCATGGGCTGGGATACCGGAGAGGGACACTCTCTGCAGCATGGTGTGGGCTGGGATACCCGGAGCGGGACACTCTCTGCAGCATGGTGTGGGCTGGGATACCGGAGCGGGACACTCTCTGCAGCATGGTGTGGGCTGGGATACCGGAGCGGGACACTCTCTGCAGCATGGCATGGGCTGGGATACACGGAGAGGGACACTCTCTGCAGCATGGTGTGGGCTGGGATACACAGAGAGGGACACTCTCTGCAGCATGGTGTGAGCTGGGATACCCGGAGAGGGACACTCTCTGCAGCATGGTGTGGGCTGGGATACACGGGGCGGGACACTCTCTGCAGCATGGTGTGGGCTGGGATACCCGGAACAGGACATTCTCTGCAGCATGGTGTGGGCTGGGATACACGGAGTGAGACACTCTCTGCAGCATGGTGTGTGCTGGGATACCCGGAGTGGGACACTCTCTGCAGCATGGTGTGTGCTGGGATACACGGAGTGAGACACTCTCTGCAGCATGGTGTGGGCTGGGATACCCGGAGAGGGACACTCTCTGCTGCATGGTGTGGGCTGGGATACCCGGAGTGGGACACTCTCTGCAGCATGGTGTGGGCTGGGATACCCGGAGTGGTATCTGACCGTGGAATGCTGTAGCTGCTGAGAAGGAAAAGTTGGACTCGCCTTAATGTTTTTTATTTTATTCCATGAATGGTGCTTATGTCTGAGCGATGGTACACACTTTTCACTGTATTTTATATGGAAGGCACGTGACAATAAAGGATGTAGAAATTCACACATAATTTCTCTGTTGTTGTTAAACATAGTAAATGATCAAATTGGTGAATGTTTCATGCTGCAGTAGACCTATACTAAGCTTGTTTCTTTTACCATTTCTACACTTTTGCCATAAACTACATCCTTTTGCATCCAATCATGCTGTAACATTGAATTGAAGGAAAACTGTGAGCTACCCTTCCACAATGGTTTTCAAAAACTGCGACTCAATTGCGTGCAGGTATTTATCTGGAAGACAACAGGCCTTCTGTTTCTTCATGGATAGAGATCCTGCTTCAGGAGCTGCCAGCCAATCAAAGGGACAACATTTCTTCAATCCCGGACCAGCCACCAGGAGGGGTGTTCATTGCTGATACTATATCTGGCCTGGAATAGAATGGATAAAATAAGCTCCCATATTGAAGGTACATTTGTTTGTCTTGCCAAGGTTAGTCAAGCAGGACTCAACAGGGGTGAGGTTTCTTTGTTGATGAGCTGGTTTTATTTCCAAGATGGCAGCCTTCCAAAATGGCAGTGGATGAGGTCCTTTAGTGATCATTCACTAATCAGTTAAGAGCCCTCAGTGGGGAAGGCCGTTCTCAAATTTCTCTCTCGGAAGTAAATCTGGGGTGTTGGAAAGGCAACAGGCACTGCCGCTCAGGCCTTCCCTTCCCATTCTGCAGTCTCTTCTCCCTTACCACCTCCCCAGCCTATTCACGGGGGTGAAATTAAATTCCACCTGTGCTGTAAAGAATTTTCACTGTCAACTCGTGATATTGGTATTACAACATAAACAAAGTGAGACCTGTTTATTCTTGCAGCTTGTCAGCAGATGGTGATACAACAGGATTAATAAACTGTGGATCAAATTCTGTGGTTATAAGCAAAGCCAATACAATAGGGAGCTTACGGATATCACTATAAAGCACCACAAAAGCCAGAAATCTGCAAGATAAACTAAAAATACTGGAAGCACTCAGAAAGTCTGTACCTGTCCAGAGAACAAATAGGTCTATGTTTCGGGTGTACATGAATAGAAATGTTCAAGACTGAGATCAATAGATTTTAAGAAATGCTATCATGGGATGTGGATCAAAGATGAATAAGTGGAATTGAAATACACATCAGCAATTACTTGACTAAATTGCAGAACAGGCTTGAGGGGATGAATGGCCTACTCTTCCATAGCATTTCTGTTATTGTTTCCTAAAAAAAATCACTACTTTTTCATAATCACAGCATTTATGAATATAATGTTCATTAAAAAGAAAGCAACAAATATTTACATTTAATTATCATGAACTTGTGCAATGCCAGAAAGCAAAAGAAACACAGAAGGATGAATACAAGCAAAACAATACAAATACAAAGTTAAACAGTTAGAACGTGCATAGTAAAACGATAGCTATGATTTTGTTACCTTCCTTTCAGAAAGAGAATCCTATCTTGATTTAGAAGGATGAGTTCTACTTGTAATACATTTCAGGCATTTTTTTATTTTTATTACAGGTTAGGGTCAATGTGACAGATCCAATTATGATACAGTATTCTGAAAATCAAAGATTTTTGTGTTGTTTTACTTTAGAAATATACTGCAATCCTAGAAACTAACACTCAGGCTCTCCAAGATTAAATTGGGCTCAGGACTGTAAATCTGTCACACAGTCTTAACGTGGTAAGTGAGCAATAAAACCATGAGCACTTTGTAATATTAAAAAATAGTTGCTTCACAAGGAAGATTAAATTTGCACTGGATTTTTATTAACCTATGTAGCTGACTGGAAATAATTCATAGTTTGGCAAAAATTTACATTTTATATGTATAGAGATAGCATTTAAATGTACCATACCAAGGACACAACCTTGATAAGGGGAACAAACTACTGTATACTGTAAATGTAAAGTCAGTTTGCTTAGCAAAAACTTTTTGAAAGTAGTGTTGGTTATGCATAAGAACTATTAAGGCACTAAATTTGAACTGGGATCCCTACAGTGTAGAAACAGGCCCTTCAGCCCAATAAGTCCACACTGGCCCTCCAAAGAGTAACCTACCCAGACCCATTTCCCCACCCTGTATTTATCCCTGACCAATGCACCTAACCTACACATCCATGAACACTATGGGCAATTTAGCACAGCCAGGTCACCTAAACTGCACATCTTGGATTGTGGGAGGAAACCAGAGCACCTGGAGGAAACCCACGCAGACACAGGGAGAATGTGTTAACTCCACACAGACAATTGCCTGAGGCTGGAATCAAACTTGGGTCTGTGCCACTGTGAGGCAGCAGTACTAACCACTGAGCCACCGTGCTGCCCTCATTTAATCATCAGCAATGAATAATTAATTTATAATCAAGATAAACACTTGAGGATCTTATGATTTAGCCTTTAATAAACACACACAGGTACAGTGTGAAAATGTAAAAATAAAAACACATCACTAAATTGATTTAAATACTAAAAGTTTAATTTACTTTTCTAAGCATAAACTGTTTTACACAATGTTACCATATGGCACTGTAGCAATCACTGTAAACACTCTGGGCACATATAGTCAATTGCTGAGTGGAGGCATCATCCATATGTAAAGCTGATATACCTGAGCACCCGGTAGTTACCCTCTAGTTTACTCTAGCGGCTGAAAGACTGATGGAAGAGCAGACTGATGCAAACGGAAAGCATCGTGATAGCTGCCAGCATGATGAGGGAATGTTGTCATATGAAAAACACATTCAGCCAATGGTAATTTTTTGTGAATGCAGTGTATTTAGCATTGAGTTGTGGTGCTCTCAAAGTCACATCTTAGGAGAACTGTTATCCTGACGTTTTTGTTCCTATATTCTCTCCAGATTGGAAAACAGCCTCTTCCCATTAGTCCCAGTAAGTCCTCTAAGAATGGCAAGGTGGAATCTTACCAGGCTCTGGGTGATGTGGACTATAGCGAGAAGGTTGGGAGAATCAGGTGAGATATCTGGCAGGGCCTATCTCAATATCAAGATCCTCTCACAGCAACGGGTTTGTTTTTCGCAGTGGGTGTAGTGAGATTCTTGCTAAGCAGTGGTGAGTTCCCTATTGAAGTTTATTGTTGCAACACCTTGTTAACAGCCCAACCTCATTACTGGTTATGATCTGACCAAAGTTTGTGCGAAGATTTGTAGCTCGGGTGCTCGTTGCTGTGGTTCTATTCGCCGAGCTGGAAGTTTTTGTTGCAAACGTTTCGTCCCCTGGCTAGGCGACATCATCAGTGCTTGGGAGCCTCCTGCGAAGCGCTTCTTTGATGTTTCCTCCGGTGTTTCCTCTAGTTCCTAGCAGCACTAGAATGCACACTCAGGAACAATGGACTGACAGAAGAGACAGAACAAACAGTGAGACAAACTGTCATACCTATGATAATAAGGAAAAGACAAACACATAACCTCAACACCAAGGAGAGGTAAGCACTCAAATCACTAAGAAACGATAAGAACATAATCATACTACCAGCAGATAAAGGCAGAATGACGGTCATCCTAGATAAATCTGATTACATCCAAAAAGCACAACAACTACTTGCAGATATCAACACCTACCAAATGAAGGAATTTGACCCCACACCACAACT
>NC_057711.1:79302205-79365955 GCF_004010195.1 Chiloscyllium plagiosum | reverse complement strand
AAACACTATATAGTACAAACAGGAAGACAGCTAACAATCTGCATACATGAACATCAACTCGCCACGAAACGACACGACCAGCTATCCTTGGTAGCCACACATGCAGACAACAAGCAACATGAATTCGACTGGGACAACACTACTATCATAGGGCAAGCCAGACAGAGAACAGCCAGGGAATTCCTAGAGGCATGGCATTCATCCACAAACTCCATCAACAAACACATCGACCTGGACCCAATATACCAACCACTACAGCGGACAGCTGAAACTGACAACCGGAAGCGGCAGGGACAGACCACTGTAAACACCGGAGGAAACATCAAAGAAGCGCTTCGCAGGAGGCTCCCAAGCACTGATGATGTCGCCTAGCCAGGGGACGAAACGTTTGCAACAAAAACTTCCAGCTCGGCGAACAGAACCACAGCAATGATCTGACCAAACTCACCTTACAAACCAACCATCGGGAAAATTCAACATGGCAATCAGAGTGGGTTTCCAGCGAGTTCAACATTCCACTTGCTCCGTAAGGCCTCCACCTTACCCACGGAACAATAACAGAGCACAATTCACCAGCACCAGTTGCATGCGCCCTTCCACTATGGCATTCCACTTTCATGGCGTCATCGCCAACATCCTGGCATCCTCAGGTGCACTAGCACTGTTCACTGACAGGACAGACTAGTCTAGCAGTTCACACCAGTGACCAGCAGTATATAGCTGCATTGGGTACAGGTGCCAAACAGAGAAGGGAACTCTTTACATGGCATGGACCAGTCTGTTTACCAGGGCTGCCCCCTTGCTCTCTCAGTGTGCATTCACCTGGTGGCTTCTGACTTACGCTTAATATGCATGCCTTGCCATGCCTTATATTGACAATTAGCCCATGCACACAAGCAGACAGGTGGTCATGCTATGCAGTAGCCCTCAGTCAAGATCGTGTACACATTGTCTAATCTCAGCTTTCCATGTTGCTCTAGGATCTGTATCACGTGGAAGCAGCATTCAGCAAAACAATATAGCATCTTATTTATCTCTGTGATCTGCCTGTATTACTCACAAGACAAAACTTTTCACTGTGCCCTGGTACATGTGACAGGAAATTTAATTCAATTCAATTCAACATCTGCAGTAAGTGGTAGTACATGTCTCAAAATGTTATGGGAGTAGTCTGCAGTAAAATCCATAGGAGCACAGTCAGTCAGGGATCCTAGCACAATTAGACATGGGCAGTCACCCACCCAAACCAGTTCCAGGCATTGACCACAGTCAGGCATGGTGGCACAGTGGTTAGCACTTCCACCTCACAATACCAGGGACCGATTTCAATTCCAGCCTTAGGTGACTGTGTGAAGTTTGCATGTTCTCGCTCTGTCTGCGTGGGCATCCACCAAGTGATCCAGTTTCCTCCCACAATTCAAAGGTGTGCATGTTACTTGGATTGGCTATTGCTAGATGTGGGGTTATGAGTGGGATGCTCCTCAAAGGGTCAGTGTAGACTAGATGGGTGAATGGCCTCTATCTGCACTGTCATGATTCTATAATTTATTGTCTGGTTGGAGTGGTTTTGCACAGGGTGACTGTGCCTTCATGCTGCAGAGAGCAGCTATTATCAGTCTTCTGTCTCCATGGCGGGTTGTCCAATGGTGGGATTGATGCTTCAATGATGGGAGGGAGGTGGGGTTCAGGACTGTTTCACCTAGGGGCTGGAAGGGTACTGACAGTTCAGCTCGCTTGAGACAGTGGACTATGGTCATCCCATCACCTCCATTTGCAGAAATTAAGGAGAGAAAGGGCACAGGTCAGCCACTGGAGTAATGATGTACATCACCTGGATGATAAGCTGGGGAAGTGTGAAGTCTGTGGGCCGGACAAAAAAGGATATCTGGAAAGGAAAAGGTAATAGTGGGAATTCAACTACTTATTAATGCTGAGGCTAAAAGACATTGGCCGAGGACTGTAGCGTCATGAAGCACATGGATAGTGCATAAGATTAAGGTGATTGGCTTCGAAGGGACTCATAGTGAGTTGGGTAAGTGAGCCGACTCATGAAGGAGGGGCCTATATAATCTGGCATACAGAAGCAACATTGTCCTCTAATACATGTTAACTGGGCAATACTGGTATACAGGGTCCCTATTCCGTGGCCATCCTGCACCTTATAACTTCCTGTCACCAATGAGGAACTCCCTGAAATACATGTGCATACAGCCAATCTAGCAGGAGGTAACAACTGAAAGGAGGGTGGTGCTGAAGTGTTGGAGTGTGCTGGTTCTGCTCCCACACAATGTATTTGGCACCTATTTTACACTCCTAACCATTGCCCCTCATTAATGGCTGAGGAGTGAGGCTCCTCTACAGGGAAAACAGATACAGGGACAAGTGTATCAATGGTGAGGCATGAAGGTTTGTGATCTATTGAACTGATGTTATTTGAAAACCAAACTTTCAACAGGACATTGTTTGCAAAACAAACTACTTACATCACAGCATACGCAGTAAAACATTTTACGTGACTTTACCAGTCATTACCCACACATGCTATGAAGCAAATTAATATTTCAAGTTTGATATGACTCCTCTTCAGAACTGTAGTTCTAGCAGTTTACGCTATTTCTCTTTCCATCCATGCTGACAGATCTGCGGAGCTTCTCCCGCATTTTCAGTTTCTTTCAGACTTTCAGCATCTGTAGCATTAGCTTTCAGTTGTTGAGTTTTCTCCTCCTGTGCTTCCTGTTGTGATACACTGAATTCCCCTATTTCACAGATAGAGTGAAAGGAATCTACTCCCTAGTGGATCCTGCCAGCCTGAAGGTTTTTCTCAGGTGACCCTGGGGACATTTGTGTCTGAAAAGGCCACATATGCTAATAGGGTTTCTTACCAAATGGAGCTTGATCCTCCTTGGCTAGAATTTTCAACTGACAGAAGAGGGGCGGGCAGGGTGGAGGTGGAGATGGAGGCGAAGGGCCTGGTCACCTCTGCAGCATGACTCCCTCTCGAAGCTGTGTAACTTCAAGGGTATGCACACAGTGGTTGCTGTGTCCCAGCCATTGGATTCTTGTCTTCTGGTTCTGGAAATGACTGCTGCATATAGACCTCGGAAGTCTATGTAGAAGAGAAAAAGAACTCAGTGAAAACGTTGCTCTGTGGTCAATTGTCAAGAGGCTCCTCATTCGGCTATACCTCATGGCACTGCTCTGTCTCCTTGTGAGGAGGAGCATATGACCCAGCTTAAAGCTCCCCATCCCATTCTCAATCTGCCTTTGGTCCTGAGGACCAACGAATGGTACAGTGGAGTGCAAGGATTGTTGAGCCCCCACCCCCAAACCCCCAGTAGCCTGTGGAGGTGCTAGGCCTGTCCCTCCATGACAGCTACCAACCTGTCAATAGAGGCAGTCTGAGAGTCACAAGGCTAGCTGCAATGCTGTCACTTCTCAGCTATGAGGACCAGCGCATCCTGTATGCCTGCCTACATGGTACTGCTGCTCCTCCCTGCGCATCAACAAAATCTTTCATCACCAAGACCACAGTGTTATCTCCCTGCTGAAGGTTCTGCAGTGCCCTGACTGCCAGTGGTCTAGGGTGTTTCTCCCTCACCCGTCTGCGGAGCTGTCAGTATGTAGAACTCATTGTGTCCCCTTAAAGAGCCTACTGAGAAATCCTCAATTGTGCTGCTGGAGCTTCCAGGAGGCAGGGGAGACAATGTGTCTGTACTGTCATCTGGGGTGACACTGCTACCTCACAGTGCCAGGGACCTGAGTTCACTTTCATCCTTGGGCAATTGTCTATGCAGAGTTTGCACCTTCTTCCTGTGTCTGCTGGGTTTCCTTCGGGTGCTCCAGTTTCCTCCCATAGTCCAAAGATGTGCAGGATAGGTAGTTTGGCAATGGGAAATGCAGCAATACAGGGTTAGGTTGGGAGGGGGTGCGTTTCGGTGGCATGCTCTTCAGAGGTTCAGCATGGACTCAATGGACTGAATGGCCTGCATCCATGCTGTTGGGATTCTATAATTCTACGAACACTCTTCTATGGTACACAGGCTGGTCCTTGTGAGGATGGATCCAATGTAAGGCAGGAGAGGCAGACAACATTGCAGCCATTGGTTAGTCTTGGTGTTTGGCACCTGATAAATGTGACCATTACAGTTGGATGACAGACATCACTGATTCGGGTGATGTTTCTGTATCCCCACCAGAGCAGTGCCTGTCTTCTCCTGCCAGGACAAGAATCCTTTCCTTGGTGATGGCACAGACATGGGGCACCCCAACAACTGCCTGATATTGTTGTGCCCTGTTACGGGATGTCTTCTGCTGCAATGACGTAAAGCTGGTGAAACAGTAAGACAGAAGTGGGTGGCATGGCTGTTAAAGCTGGTACATGTTGTGGGTGTATATGCTGAGTTGTTCTGAGAGAGTGAGGAGGGAGTGGAGAGGCATCATGGAATTCTTACAGGGTTAGCTGTGTGGGAGATTGGGGAAATAACAGAGTGAATAAAGGAAAGTGTTGCATTTGACTGAAAGAGCATCAAAGCATAAGCATTGGTGGAAAGTGTGTGTGTTGGCACAGATAAGAGTGAGGCAGCAGAGAGGAGAGTATGACATTTACCCTAGTAGAATGGAGAAGATCATTGACCTTATTCCTGCATGACTGCCTGGTAGTCCTCACCCTGGAGATGGCATTTTCCCAGGTAACAATCTCTGACCAGTCTGGCTTGATATGGTGGGGTGCCTTCTTTACCAGTCTTTCAGGAAGAGAACTCCTCTCCTCTATCCCACCTCTAGGACCCTCCAAGTCAGTCGCCCCTTCACTGCCACTTCTCCTCATTCTTTCTACAGCTGAGCAACACAGCTTGCAGATAGCAGCATTCTGCAGGTGGGCTGTGGGCTTTTGAAGATGGAATAGCTGCAAGGCATTCTGGTCTTGTGGAGAACCTCCACTCAGCAGTAAGTTCTGTGCATGGCATGCGGTGAGATGGGGTAGAAATAAGACATGGATCTCATCGTGAGAGCTAAAACAGCATCCATTTGCTAAGAAATTATAAGAAATCTCGCTTGCTCTTGTGATGAGAATCACTCCACAGAAATAGTAATTCCTAAACAAAAACATAATATTCAGTCATATGTGTTTCAATGAAATCATCATCTAAACTCCAGGGCATTTAGATTGATTTTACTCAATGTCTCCTCACTCCAGGATTCAATCGAGTGCACTAAAGAACAGAAAGCCAGGCGATGTTAGATATATTGCCCGCTTCATCGTGGGATGATCTTAAGGCTAAGATATTTAGGGTCAGAGTCACCTTTCCAGTCAATGGCTGCACAGTCCTTATCCTGCTCTGAGATGGGAGACTACTGCAGGCAACTCCTTTTAAAGGACAAACAACAGACACAATGCTTCTGGATAAGGTGGTAGTAAGAGAAGTGTTCCCAGGAAATCCAAGGCTTTTTCTTCCCTTTGTATGCAGGGTATTCTCAACTTTGCTGCCCCACCTCCATCTCCCTCTCATGTTCCAGCCCAAGAGGAATTGCAATGATAGCACCCAAGGGTAGGAGTGTGGCCAGAGCCCTTGCAGCCACAGTCACAGTGGTGTGTCAGACAACTTCCTGTTGATTCACCAATTGTAACCAGCTCTCAAAGCACCAAAAGCTGCCAAACGTTGTACAGTGCCATTAGCAACTAATAAACAACTAAACTGTAAATTGTTAATTATCACTTTATGGTAGAATAGGATGTGGTTTAACCTGTTGCTGAAGGCTTGTTAGACTGCATGTTTAAAAGCGAGTTAGTCAGAGTGTCAAGGTAGAAAATAGCAATGCTGGCATCAAGTCAGCAATCCAAGGTGACTGATATGTGTTCTGTTTATACTGCATACTTCCAGCATGTATTCCTAATGATACACACATGCCTTCAACCAGATGATCCAGGTTGGAAGCAGTTGGACCTGCAATTTTATAAAACCTGGCTTTGAGCCAATTCCCCAACACAGTGCCAGCCCTGAGCCATTCCTGAAGAGACTGTAGTGGGGTTAAATTGTTTCTTTCCTGGCAAGTATGGGGAGAGCCTTATCTTAGTGGCAAATTGATTTAATTAAGGGCTCGTGTTAGGGACTCCAGTCAGCAACGCAGATATTCCACATTTGGGTTGAAATTTGTCCAAGTGGACACAAGGTGCGTAGGAAAGAGCTTATATGAGACAAATGGCTGTCAGATCACAGATGTAACCAATAGCTGTACCCTGGAGGAGTTGCCCCTGCCAGAATCACACCCAGGCTGTTTTGACTTTGTTGGAAGAGCCATAAAAAAATTGTACAAAGCCTTCAATAGCATTCGCAGCATAAACTCTGCTTCTCGACTGATCCAGTTTCTTTCCAAATTTTCTCCTGAAGATTAATGGCTGCTATTAGCAAACCAGAATTAATTTTCCTCTCAGTGCAACTGGCCCAAAGAGGTCCAGAAAGAGTGGTAGTTTAACTGAAAAAGTTGGATGAAAATGTGACCTAATTATCAGGCTTCCTTCTTTGGGTATGCACTAATTTCTACTTGAAGCTGTTGTGCTTTATGGATGCTGACTGACATGCTGACCTACATTTCCAACATTTTCCATTTTTATTTCTGGCTTCCACACAATCTTTAGGCTGAAAGCTCTATGGTAAGTTTCCCTTTACAATGTCGACTTTCCTGGAGCAGCCATTTTCTATTTGACGGGATTAAAGTAAAAAACTGGAGAAGGGAGATGCAAATTAGCCATTGGATAAAAAAAATTAGGGTAATCTACATAACGATGGGATTTATTGAAAGGAAAACAAAATCCTGGTAGGCTAAGTGTGAAGAAAGACAATGAATATGCTCTCAAGTCAGTGGGCCAAGGTCAGTGATCAAGATACGGGCATTATGAAAGTAATACTTTCAAAAGCTACTCACCTGGAAGTCAAAAAGTCACGTGTAGTTTAAGTCCATTTAACAAGAACGCTTTGTAATAGATTTATTTTTGTATTTTAAATCCTATTTCTAAAACACAAATCTCTTATCACGCTGGTTCCTTTTCTTTTGTTGTAAGTATCTTCTCTTCAAATGAATGTTATGGAAATGGATAATAAGCATCCCTGCAAGCTCAATTTCTAATCTCTATGAATATTAATCCTCTCGTACGAAAGAATAAAAAAATGATGACACCCTGCAGACTGGCAGACTGCCTACTATCAGAAAAAAAGGTCATTAATTTTTAAAAAGGAAACATTCATTATATTGCTTTCTTAGACAAGACTTTGATTTTTAAAAAAAATTATGACCTTAATTTATCTTCTGATAATGAACATTGGTAATACTAAACAGCCTCATGCATATACTATTAGCAGCCTGAGAGGTGCAGGTCTAAGTACAGAATTATGTCTGATCACTGGCTATTTAATGTCTGTTTTGCATGTCTTTAAAGGACAAGGGCTAATAACGGACTGTTTAACATTCCAGTCACATGACACCTGAGGAGAATAAATCAGTTGCACAGCAAGACACTGCACAACTAATTTTCATGTAAAAGGGTGATTGCCTTTTTGCCGTTGTGATGTTTTTCAAAGCTGTTTAAGCACAAACATCCTCATCTATTGGATATGAATTATTAATAATAAAAAGAGAGGCAAGCTTTCTTTTACTAAATACCATCCACAGGCTGAAGTGCTTAAAGGGATTCCTGATTTACATAGTCCCAGTTGGAGTTTAATGAACACTGCCGGGCCACCCTTCAACATGGAAATGAGCCTTCATGTTTTTAGGCAGGGAATAAGTGCTTTTTGCTAGCAATTTATTCACCTAAGATCTAAAGTTTTTGACACAATGTGCATCAGATAAACTGTCGTCTAAATTGCAAACTAATTAGTGATTCAAACATTTTCAAGCTGATTGATGACAGAATAATTTACACTTGTTTCTCAGCTTCCAGCTGGCACAGTCTGGTGACTTGAGCCCTAATTAACGTGAGTACATCATTCATGTTCTGTCATACCAGTACATACAATTAAAAGGTAGTTTAAATGAAATCTCATATAAAAGGGACTGGTGAGTGCAAATGTGCAGAGAGGAGTACTGTTTATACTAAGGATGTTTTCAGGAATAGGCCTCATTTTAAGATGAAAAACTGCTTTTGACTTATATATTGGAGTATTCTCACCATCAATTGGTAATCTTATTATTGCTAAGCTAATTATATATGTACGGTATGCTTTAATATTTTGTGTTAATGTTGACCTGCAAGTGTTTTGATTGGTCCTTTTATGGTTTAAACTTATATTGGAGTACTCTGCAGAATTTATTTCCTCTTTGCCATAATAAAGTCAATATTCAGCTTAAAATTGTTCAAAATACACTGAACATCTATGCTTACCCAATGCTTTTAAATGTTAATCAGTGTATTTCACTGACAAAGTTGAGTTATGGTCATTCTTACATGAATGACCCATAACTAACAAGAGCTCAGTGAATTACGATGGCTTATCACTGAGAGAAAGAATGTTGAGAGTATGTTTCAATCAGTCAGATATTCTGTTTATTCAATGGGCAAATGTTTCCTCTTCCTAAGCAGATTACTGAGTTTTTTGTTAATTGGAATTGCATTAATGAGTGTGATTGTATACCTATGAAATAATACTTTTGACTTTTCAGTATGTTAAATATTGATCCTGTAGGCAGTGAAATGGAATATTAATTTTACCTACAAAATAAAATATTGTAATATACAACATTAACAGATTTACATTTCCATACTATAACAATCATAACAAATATTGATCACATTTGATTTTCTATGTCAATTTATACAGTGTCAAATTTTGATTGATAACACTCCCGTAAGACCGCACAGGGCATTTTATTACATTAAAGGTATGATATGTTGTATATATAAACCCATGTAATGCAACAATATGTATTTTGTTCAGTTCCCAACCTTCTGAATTAATCCTTGTTTCATTTAGAGACTGAAATAGTGTTATTTAGGCGAGTTGATTAGTTGAACTTGCGTTATTTATCGACCGAGGAGAAAGTGAGGTCTGCAGATGCTGGAGATCAAAGTTGAAACTTTATTGCTGGAACTGCACAGCAGGTCAGGCAGCATCTAGGGGACAGAAGATTCGACGTTTCGGGCACATGCCCTTCTTCAGGAATGAGCAGAGAGTGTTCAGCAGGAGAAGATAAAAGGTAGGGAGGAGGGACTTGGAGGAGGGGCGTTGGAAATGTGATAGGTGGAAAGAGGTCAAGGTGAGGGTGATAGGTCGGAGTAGGATGGAGGCGGAGAGGTCAAGAAGAAGACTGCAGGTCAGGACGGCGGTGCCGGGCTGGAGGGATTCGGCTGAGACAAGTTGGGGGGATGGGGGGATGAAGAAACTGGTGAAGTCCATGTTCATCCCCTGTGGTTGGAGGGTTCCCGGTCGGAAGATAAGACGCTCCTCCTCCGACCGTGGCGTTGTTGTGGTTTGGCGGTGGATGAGTCCAATGACCTGCATATCCTCGGTGGAGTGGGAGGGGGAGTTGAAATGCTGTGCTACAGGGTGGTTGGGTTGGTTCGTCCTGGTGGCCCAGAGGTGCTCTCTGAATCGCTCCGCAAGTAGGCGGCCTGTCTCCCCAATATAGAGGAGGCCACACCGGCTATTTATCGACCCCCAACTACACCGATGACTTTATTTGGTAGCATCAGTCATTCCGAACATCAGACGCAGTTAAAATCTAACCTCGAGAAAAAACTGTTTTAGAAAGAAGGAAAGCATGTGACTACAATATAGTAATAAAGTTTGCTTTATCATTCCAACTATTCATTCCTATAATTTAACTTACAAAATTTACAGTTTTATAAACATGAAAGAACCATCAGCAGTTTAAGGCCAGTAATTCTAATAGAATGCCTCTGCTGATGTATTGACCAATCTCAAATGTAAAAGAGCTAGGGGCTTTGTTCAAGAACTAACATTAATTCTGGGGCATTTTAGGTGACTTTTCACCTCTTAGTGACCAATGACAAGAAGAGTCAAACATTCTCCCCGTGTCTGCGTGGGTTTCCTTCAAGTGCTCCGGTTTCCTTCCACAATCCAAACATGTGCAGGTCAGGTGAAATGGCCATGCTAAATTGTCCCATAGTGTTAGATGCATTAGTCAGGGGTAAGTGTAGGGTAGGGGAATGGGTCTGGGTAGGTTACTCTTCGGAGGGTCAGTGGACTGTTGGGCTGAAGGCCCTGTTTCCATACTGTAGGTAATCTAATCTAATCGAATTTAAAGATGCATGAACGAGAGTACCACAAGCAGAATTGCAAAGAATTGATTTGAAATAACACAGAGCAGAATTGCAATAGAGGTATTACATCATTTTGCTGAAATCATTATCTGTCCATATCTGCTTTGAGCCATTCCTAAGAAACATGAGACACTCAATAGAACATAACCTCAGAAGGGCATTGCTTGTCACTGACCACCTTGGTGTTTCCTTTCTTCCTAGTGGTGGAAATTGAATAAAGATTTGTACACCTGTCGTCTTTCAGTGTGTCTCACACCTGCACACACACAACACGGGTGCTGGGGAAAATATAAGTACTAAAAAAAAAATATAATCTCACTTCACAGTATTCCAATAAAGTATATAATAGCTTTAAAAGGGTATTTGATATTTAAACTTTTTATCAGTCAAAGTATTAACAATGAGTTTACCTTGCTAATTGCTGCCAGTTTCAATGGTGCAAAGTACAACATTAAATGACAGAGCTAATTGTTTCTCAATTTTTTTTATTGATTATCAAAATATTTCAACATCCTGTGTCAGATCAAGAACGGTGAACAGGAACTAGAGCAGATTAGTGACAAAAATGTCAAAGATGTTGACTTGAAACAAAGATCTATTAATCAGGTATAAATATGAAAATATTTTAAATGCTAATCTTGATTAAGAGTTTATTCCAGTCCTGTATTACTTTGGGGTTGGAGGTGGGTAATCAGTAGGCAATTTTAAAATGTAATCCTGTTCATGAAACAGTTATGCAAATTTCAGGTAAATAATTAAAGAGCAGAAGTTGTATAAAAGAAAGTTTCACTATGACCACATCATTTAACCATCATAAGGGATTACATCATTACTATGTTGATAACTTCCCAGAAGTTAACAGATGATATCACTGATCTAAACATACGACTGATACAGTGCAGTATAACATTACTATACAGAAAAGGATTGAAATTACATATAGTTGAAAAATGAATAATATATCCATTATGAATAAATAATGACAAAATTACTGCAGTCAATGCAACAATCTATTGAGCAGATACAGTTGCACTACATTTAAGATTTATATCTTTTGCTCAAGAAAAGGAAGTAGCCTTATTAAATGTTGGGTCTTATAATAGGCACTCATGAATAATGCTCATTCTCCCATATATGTATTCCTACATTTTTCTTTTTATGTTCAAACCCCAGTGCAGATAAAACAGATAACATCCTATGTTAACTTTTTTTTAATCAGCTTTTAGCAATTCTTTACAATTTCCTTTGCAATTGTCCAATTTTCTGTTCAAGACTTCAGCTTTTTGTTGGGGAACAGTTTTCCATGCAGTGAACACTCTCCAATCCAAGTCAATATACTGCACGTGGCAGTATATATACTCTTTAATAGGAGAACAAATATCAAGAATCATTGTTTTTACTTCTCTCTCTACACTAGGCACACTGAACAAACACCGTTTTCTAGCTGGGACTACCTACCATAACACCAATTTATGATAAGAATTAGGGTGGGCAAGAAATGCTGTCCTTACCAGTAGTCAGCAACATTCACCAAGCTCCCACTCCCACAACCAACCACCCCCAACTTCCTCCACCACCACCTCATCACCACTAAACTGAGAATCAAACCAGGATAATCCTTTCCATTGATCCTCATTTCATTGCTTTTGTTCTGGTCCAATGAGGAGAAACTCTTCCATTTTAAGTAGCATATAAGGTCAAATATTGAGGTATCATTACACTTTTCTTTTCTTTTCTCTTTCCATGCCATAACCTCCACTCCCTCAACATGGTTTCCATCCCTCTCCCTGGCAACTCTTTGAGGTATCGTTAGCTTACATTGTACGTTGTGACATTATTTGACCCTCATGGGCTTTACAGGAAGCATAATGGTGCTTGGCTGACAGTAACAATAGTCATTGGTTTGTTGAAACAATTGTGACCATGAAACATTGTTCGATTAACAGCTTTTCTCTGAGATCTATTTCACAATTGTTTTTATTGACACAAAATAAAGAGGTGCTATTGATACTCGAAATATCTTAAACTTTCTATGAAGCCTTAGTAAAAGTAATTTCTTTCATCAGATGAATGACATTTTAAAAAAATATTTTTATACGCATGGTATTGTTACTACAGGTATAGAGTTTATTAATTTGATACAGAACATTCTGAGAAAATTGGCATAGATGCCTTTTGGGTAGACTTAGCAGGTATTAAGGTGCATGGGGATAAGGATGAAGGGGTAACTTTGGTATAGAAAATATGAGGGGCCCTGGGATTGTGTAGAAGGGCAAAGGTTGAAGTGGAGTACATGAGGTCATGGATGATAGGTAGAGGATAATTGGTTGGTATGGGGAACATGTGTTTGTCCTTTTGAAATTCTTTCATCCATGCTATGGTTCACAATTTCTATGAGGAGCTGTGAACCATGACTCCTTGAAAATCAAGCCTGACGCCATGAAAATTGCAGAAGATGAGAAGATGCCTATTTGTAAACTGAAGCCAGCTGGTTCAGTATTGTGTATAGCAAGTTTGTGATCTGCACCAGTCCACACCTTTATCCTGCTTCGATGAAAATTGGGTGACTGGAAATCGGGCCAAGAATCTCAGAATTGGACTCTGGCCACCATTTTAAAGCTCCATTGATTGAATAAGATCAAGAATGTTCTTGACAAGGTTAATGCAGAAAGGATGTTTCCTCTTCTGATCACTCCAGGACTATGGGGAAATGTTTTAAATGTACTGGTCCCCTTTTAGGACAAAGATGAGAACAATTTCTTTTCTGAGGGCTGTGTGACTTGGGAACTCAGCCGCACAAGGCAGGGGAATCAAGAACATTAACAATTTTGAAGACAGAAGTGGATAGATTTTTGTTAGGCAAAGGAAATCAAATGCTATGCTAGTTCAAAACTAAAGGACAATTGCTGAAAGTGAAAGGAGAAAGATTTAAAAAGGATCTGCGGGACAAAGTTTTCACACAAAGTTTGCTGTGTATTTGGAATTAACTGCCAGATAAAGTGGCAGAGGCAGAAACAGTTACAACTTCTAAAAGACATTTGTCAGGTACATGAATAGGAAACATTTAAAGAGATATGGGCCAAAGGTAGACAAATGGGACTAGTTTAGTTTAGGAAAAATGGTCGGCATGGATGAGTTGAACCAAAATGTTGTATGACTCTATGATTCTATGCTGAATTCGAAACACGAACAGATTAAACATGACCTGAATAGTAGATCAGGCTCAAGGGGCCAAATGGCCCACTCCTGTTCCTATTTCATATGTTTGTCTGGTTCTATGAAAATCCAGCTCTGAATTGATAATATCACGTGGTTTTTATTTAAAACTTTGCTCCCCCTTGTCTTAAGTCATCTTAAATGCCTTTCATCCAATATGTCTGTGTTCACTGACCCTAGCTAACTCCTGGTTGAACTTAGCTCAATTTTAAAATTCTTATCCTTGTACTGAAATCCCTCCATGGCCTGGTCCTTCCTGAATTAACTTCACAGAGTATCATGTCATCTAGTCACCCATTATTTAGATGTGTACATCACTTGATGCTGGTCCGGCTTCCTCAGAGCCAGCTCAGAGTGAACAGAACCTCTGACACGCCTGTTTTTACCTGTCAGCCAGGGCTCCCTGATTGGACCAGGTTAAAAGTCCCAATCAGGGAACTCATATTCTATATGGTCCACCTGGATTACAAACACTACACCACCCCATCTCTGTAATCCCCTCTAGCTATCTTCAGGGTATCTTACTGCTTTAATTCCAACCTCTTAAGCTTCCCCAGTTTTATTTGTTCCACTATTGCCACTGTTATTTCGACTGCTTTGGTGCTTAGCTCTGGAACACTTTTGGCGCCTCAATCGATTAGTTTCTTCCCCTAAGACATTTTTTAAAATCTACTCCATTGACAAAGATGTTGTCTTTACTAACATCACCTTGTGTAGCTAGGTGTCATATTTTGTTCTGTAATGCCTCTGTGAAGCACCTTGGAACGTTTATTACATCAATGACATAATATGAATACATGGTGCTGCTGTAATATATATTAGATTGCAAGTGTTTTCAGAAATCACTATCTACAATAATCTGGTAAAACTGAACAAATACTAATAATTTATGAGGTCTTCATTCATCAAGTTCATGATCTGTCATGTCTCATGTGACACGCTAGTTTTCTCTTCAAAGTAAAAGTCATTCGCAACAGCCAAGAAAATGGTTGCTGCTCAATGAAAACAAAAATCTATTTATGTGAAAAATCAATTTGGGGTATATTATACTAATTGCTCCTAATTAGAGCACATATTAAAAATATGGGCACTGATTGTGGCATAAAGTTTGCAAAGAACAATTGGAAAAATCACTGAAAGTCGTGTTCTAATTCCTGACTAATGCTCCTTTTATTTAAACTTCTGTACTAGGAGTGCTCAGTTAGAAAAAGCATCATCTGTCTATGCCTGTCTAACTTTAAAGTTTTGAAATTAGTCTCCTACCATTCATAAATGGTATTTTACCACATATGTTCATTTCTAATTTCACCTGACAATACTGGAAGGAAGACAATCACTTTATCTTGGTTTCAAAAGAACTAAATGAACATTGGAATATAAGATTTACCAAAAAGAAATTAGCCTCCACTTGGTTTCGGTATATGTTTACTCATGGCAATGAACCTTAAAAGGATAAACTATGTTGTACACAGAAATCACTTAGCAACTGTTGTATAAAATTTCTGTCCTTATAAAGCTGCACATCATACATGGATTTAAGACAGGAATTCAGATGGTGTGTTCAATTGATGATCAGTCCATTTCACTCTGAGAGTATTTTGTTATGTGAACCACTTGATGGTATTCCTTTGGTAATTCAAGTATAGGGTATCCTGTGTTTTCCGTTCATTATTTTTTTCTTTTCTGTCATTGGCTGATTTCCTTTCCCACAGAAGTGTCCTTCTATTACTATGGACAGTAGCACCAAAAACTTAGATGTGTTGCACACTTACGACATATTTGCAGTATATGCTGTTAAAGTTCTTCTGGTCTAGTCTGATAACCTCTTTTTATTTTCATTTCAAAATGTTTTCCCCAAGAGGACTGCGCACAATAAAAGTTTCCATTAAAGCTATAGAATCTCTTCAATTTAGAAGGTATGTGCACATAAAATGTTATTGAGTTTATTATCAATTTTGTAAGTGTCCAACTTTAAACATATAAAAAGCAGTCACAATGAAAACTTTGCTCACATTTACTGAAATATTAGTTATTAAAAAAATCAAGAATTTGATTTTAGATTATTAGTTCAGAACCAAGAAGAATAGAAAATAACATTGGGGTATTAAAAATTGAACAGCTTGGCCTGAATTTTAGATTAACTCTTTGAGTGCTCAAGACTCTTTTTAATAGTTGAAAGATGCATCTGAGCTGCAGTAACATCTTTGAAGTTGAAGTTCATAAAGTGTAATCACAGAAATAAATGTTCTAATTTACAAGGTTTTTGTAATAAAAACCTTTTTGATTTGAACTTTGTTTCAAGAAATACCACTTAAGAATTTCCAATAAGTCACTGCCATGATGCATTTTCTTATTCATACCTGAAAGAAACTGATTGCTTATTCCAAGCAACACTGGCAATGCTTTCTGAAATACAGTTTAGCCCTCTGCTGAAAGTTGAAAAATGTAAGCTTTAGTGTAATAGTGTAATATTACTGTAATACTGTAATAGAGGCAAGGAATTGTAAAAGCCATAAAATCACAGTTCCAATATGATCTTTGTTAATATTTTCTCGTTATAAAAAGCAAAAGCACATTCTGAGCAAGGAAATAGTCTCAATTTTTGTATAGAATTGTAAAATGGACTGAAAACTGTGAACAAGCATGAGCTTGAAAATACAGCATTACCTGTGGCATTTTCATTATGCCTCTCTCTCCCTTTGTTTAAATGTCAGACATGAGGTAAAAGAAAAGGGTGATTATTACTAACATCACGGACCACAAAAGCAAAGAAAAGCAAATGCTGTTACAGTTGTCTGGTTTAAAAAAAACATGTCATCATATGTCCTTCAGCTCTGCAGAGCCAAGTTCAAAATCAGCCAAAGGATAAGATGTAAATGTCAGCTTTCGTCAGTTACAGGTCATGATTAAAATAAGTTTTGACAGTTTCAGGCCTCAGTGTAACATAATGATGGATCTATGATCAGTTGCATCACACAATGGAAGGATCCAGGTCCAAAATCAGAACTCTCACCCCATTACAGTGATTTTCCAATGCATGATAAGTTAAAAGGAGGAGATGTCAATTGGAGCTAATGTGCATCTTCAGAACAAAGAAAATTAAGACTAGAGTAGCTTTAAAAAGTAAGAGAGAAGCTTCAGTTGTAGCTGTCTGAGTAAGTAGTGGAATAGATGACTTATTGTTGGGAAACTTACTTGTTTCTCCGGACAGCATGGAGTTTTAACTCAAGGAAGTGTTTTAATCCATTCCTCTAGGTTTCCGACTTAACAACAGTCTGATTAATATACTGTCTGTCTGTTGGACAGGAATTTTTGTGGCACAAGGCTGCAGCCTGGGGGAAGGTAAACCTGCTGGTGGTATTTAGAGATTGGAGGGGTGAGGAGGTGAAGGCTGAGTTCACGATTGGGCGATGAATTAATAGTGCAGCTTGTTAGGCCTAGAAGAAAGTACTTACCGGCTGTCAGTACTTCGAAATGTTGAAATGAAGGCATGTTCGCTCCTTAGAAGTTGATACAGACCAACCTACCTCCTGAGAGCCACTGGCTGCCTGCTCCTCAGCCTGCATCCATTAACAAAAGACATGGGTGTGTTCAAGATGGCTTGGATTTTACCGTTTTAACTTAGTGTACATTTTGGAAAGTTAAAATTCTGCATGGTGACTCATACTGGTTTTTGTTAATGAAAAGCACTGGCAGAGAGCAGGTCCCTTCCTTAGGTGCAGATCTCCCTATTAGGCAGCTCTTAAACAAAGGAAAAACAATTTTATCAAAGCTGTTAATTCTTAGACTGCTGCTATTTTTCAAATGTATTCACTGGTTCCCAAATCTAGACTGTGAACTATTAAAGCATTCTGCTTTAGCTAATGGCATTCTCCTGAAGTATCTGGTTTATGATGGTAAATCCTACCATTCCTGATTCACCCGCTACATTTCATGCAGCTATACTTGCTGAGTACTGTCCTTATCCGACAGGTAAATAAAGCAAGTTTAATTGCTAAATTCTGGCTAAATCCAGCTTCAGTTATCTCTCTAAACCTTATTACCAGTTAAAGATCTTCTCTCACCACTCTGAACTATCCTTTAAATGATATATGTAAAAACGACCACGGAGATGAGTCTTTGTCTCGAAGTCATTGCACAAATTGTCAATCTTTAATTTTGAGGGAAGAACATAGCTTTGTTGAAGCTGCAATTAAAAAAACCAAGAAAACATCTGTCAGTTCCTGAACTCCATCTGGAGAATGAGATTTCATGCACAAGGTTTGAAGCTGGGAGTGGGAACCAGGAGGAAAAAAGCTCAACTTGATACAATTATCCATTTGTTCCACTGAGGTAATGCTGTTGTTTCTCCAACAACTTTCATGATTAAACTCAGAAAAGTTTTCTTTTTGCTTACTATTGGAATCCCATAGAAGCATTATTTTAGTACTTCAATAAATATTCTGGTTGTTTTTCTTACTTGGTGGCATGAAAACAAATTACACTTGAGACTGTGTAGCATTCACATCTGCCAAGAAACAAAAGTAGGTTGGCATTTCTGAAAATAGAAATTTTTTTTTCCTTTTGTTTCTTTGTAGTCAGAATAGTTTTCCTGAGCAGGACAAAATGATCATGGAGTACTTCTAATTATATGATCAGCATAGTTTCCTCATTATTTAGAAGTATTTTTTCTCACTTTCTTTGCTTCTTTTGAAGGTGCCAGTAAAATCCAGTAAGATCAGTTTCGTATCTCAACCATAAGCCTCTACAGTGTGCACCAGCAGACATTCAACTGTGGAAGGCATCATAGCTGAATCCATTTCGATCGGCATTGGTTGTGCAATGAGTGCATATTTGACACAGGCACAATGGGTACACTTGCAACTGTTTGTTCCCTGAGCTAGGACAAGAGTGTTGAGAGCAATTATAGTGCTGCAAGCACAGGTCTGCTAAGGTCAGCTAATTCAGAACAGATTGGGAATCAATGCTATTGTGTTCCGTTTGTCATTATTTGAATTCTGAATGTTAGTTTCTGCAAAGTTACAGATTTATAAGTAAATGTAAACTTAATGTTAAAAATCAGCAAATGCAATGAAACCATTATCTTTCCAATATATTCCAAAAGACCTTGCATTTTTAAGTGCTACAATAGTGGAATCTGATGTGAAATTAATTTTGAAAAGAAGTATGCCTTTAAGAAAACTACAAGCATTTCACTAACATCTTTAGGCAGCTACTGTCATGTGGCATTCACATGTGAACAATCAAATCAAATCTGATTTGAGCATTGTCAGTTGGATCAAGGTTTACCTAACACATTATAGCGTGGAACTAGCAGGCTGAACAGATGAATGGGAGCACTGATCATTGAATTGACAAGGCTTAAAGATGGGTAACATTCTTTCCCCCTCCCTTCGCCACTTCCCCTCCCCTTCCTACTCTGCACCATCAACCATTTATTTCAGTTCAGCCTCCAAACTGTAGCAGCACTTTGATTTTGCACATTTCTCCTGCTGGGCAATCCGAGCTTTCCACCCCCTCCCAAAGTTGTCACCAGCTACCGTTTCATTTTATTCTTTAGCCGCTGGGGTTGCGTAAGAAAATTGAAGAGATTAGGAGCCCATCTCTTTCCTGTTCACTGCGTTTCTGTTTCAGTAAATTGCTACCAACCTTCAATCTCCTGGTCAAGGCTCTCCAAGCACTTTCCACTGATATGACAGCCCAGTCAGCTTGATAAATGGTGCACACCCCCTCAAGCACAATGTAAGAGATTTGCAATATGAGTCCACCATCGCACCTTGTGCACATAAAGGAGAAAATTATCTTCACAGTTACTATTCCAATAGGCACATTTCATTACACAATCGTTGCTCCCTGGCTTTTTATCTAGTGAAATATAAGGAGCATTTTTAAAAAGAAATCTTTGAAATTCCTTCATGTAATCCTATTGTAACTTATGGGAAATTCTTGAAATGCACCTCCCCTACATGCAATATTTTAGAGCAACCTTCAATAAATTATGACCAAAACGAATCATTTTCAATTATGTGCTACAAATGTCAAATGCATGCTTTTCCCCAACCAAACTGCAAAATGTAATGTCACTCGAACGTTTATAATTACAGCTTTGTCAATCATTCCATGGCTTAATATTATTTGGGCCTCATAGTTTGCAAATCACTGCCCTGATAAAATCACTCACAATTACAGGTTATTGCAGAATGTGAGGTGCTGCTTTTATACATGTGTTGCTTAAAAATCTGCTGTTTCTGCTTGGGTCTGCCAGCATCCTCAGGCTAAATCAAATTCATCTGCCACAGAGTTGTAACAAAATAACTTCACATGCTTGTATTACATTCTTAGTACAACCCGGCAATGAAGCATTATCTAAATTGTATATTATTTATTAGGAAGATAACAAATAAGTAATCCAGAAAGACAAATCATTTTAGTTGTGCATGCAGCTGCTGTAACTTGACAAAGATATGGCAACTGAAAGGTCTAGTGAGGAGGACAGTATCTATTTAACATAAGCGTCAACTCTGAGCACACAAATCATGGGGATACAGAAAACCTGCCATGGGACTGCTTGCGAGACCCACTGATGCTCACAATACATTCAAGTTCACCTTGTGCGAGGAGAGGTGCCTGATGGCCCCAGAGAAAGCAAAATCCAAATGTCGATTTGTAGATGGAGTGAGGAAAGCCTGCTGGCTGACAGGCTGATTTATTGGATTCTTCCAATTAATCACCACCAGCCTGTGGCCAAACTGATTTCCAGCAAAGCTGAAAGGCAGCCGAGGGAAACAGGCTTATAAGCATAAAGCCGCATAATGGTGTTCAATGAAGTGTGAGACTTTTAGTTCAGTTTCACTGAGCTTACCACACCACCGGAATGTCAAAGAGGATTGTGGGTGGAAAAATTATGGATTTAAACTGCTAGCTGTAAATGAGGTCAATATGTCTGGTTCATAAACAGTCCAAACCATTCCTTGAATTCAGTGAGGAAGAAAATTAGCGTGCAGCCAAAGCTGTAGACAAACCTCATTGAGATATAATTGCAGCTATAAATACAGGTGAAAAGCTTAAGCCACACTAACACATAACACATTTCTTTTGGTGTCTCCACATTGCGATATTTGCATCTGTACTGTGTATTCATGGATCAGCTACTGTTCAAATTAATTGATGGGTCTATTTATTCCTACCTTATTTTATCAGGCGATGTTGAAAATCAAAGCATCACATCAGAAGGATTTTTTCTGGTGTTTCCATTTAAATTATATTGAAATGTGTGAAGAGACATGCATGTTTGAAAGACAGATAGTTTTTAAAACAATACCTCTGTTAGATTCTTTTGAATTTCCATTTAATAAAGCTACATCAAATACAAGTGTAATATATAATGATGCTTATTAACTATAAATGAAGCACACAACCGCCTAAATTCATCATTGTTTTACAATTGTAACATGGATGTTTTGACTATATATTTAGCAGTGAGAGTAAAGTTTCCTTTAATTTCTCTGTGCTGAATGTGCCCTGTTTGTTCCACAACAGTTCCGATAAGATTACTGCGTTTATGTATCTTAAAGGAATCCCTGCTTGTGTGTATCCAGTTGGTCCACTATGTGGCACACTTCTAATTGCTGCAGAGCCATGTAGGTTAGGGGGAATGTTGATGGGAAGGCCCAAGTCCGAATTTTGCATGGAACTGATAATTTTGTTACCACCTATTTATTTCAGGCAACTAAGCCACTTGCTTAAAATGTGTGCAGTTATGGAAATGGGTCCTGTTCCCACTGACAAACTCATTTCCAAAATTGGTGAAACATTGTTAGATTTAATTCTGCAAGAATAGGCTGCTGGAGGTTATGGAAGAAGAGTGCGTCTGTTGCCTTCACATTAAGATTACTGCCACTGCCACTTTAAATGTGATCCTTTTGCAAAAACCTCACTAACCCCCTGAGGGACTCACATGCACCTCAGCTAATATGAAATTTGAATAAACTTCGATACACCTACATGTATCAGGCTGTAATGATTGGAAACATAGCTCACCGCTTTTCATATTGCAGAGATCATAGAGCCAATTAAGAAGGTTCCTTGGGTGTCTTACTTCTGACATGATGTAGCTACTACTAGGCCATAAAAACAGTTTACTCTCTGCTCAGCCAAGAGTCTGCTCAGTTGTAACATGCTGCTTTCCCCACCACCTCCTCACCCCTCATATTCCATCGATGTTAGACAGGTCTCATGCTGCTACTTCAGATCATAATGATTCAGATTGCTTTGACTTCCATTGCAAAATAATTCAGAATGTAGAGAGTGCAGAGGAAATTTGAAATGGATGATCGGTCAGGTCAAGGAATTGTCCAATGTGCAACTATTGAAATGTATTGATTTGGGCTTTCTTTATTTGGGCATGAATGTCAAAGATCTATAAAGGTCAGGGTTTTGTTATTGCATTTATTTAGAAAGGCAGTTTTTAAAAAAATCATTTTGTGAGATGTGGATGTCACTGGCTGGCCAGCATTTATTGTCTGTCCCTAGGTGTCCTTGAGAAGTTGGTGATGGTGAGCTGCCTTCTTGAACTGCTGCAGTCCACCTGCTATGGTTTGACCCATAATGCCATTAGGTTGGGAATTCTAGGATTTTGACCCAGTCAGGATGGTAAGTGACCTGGAGGGGAACTTGAAGGTGGTGGTGTTCCCATGTATCTGCTACCCTTGTCCTTCGAGATTAAAGTAGTCGTTGGTTTTGAATTTGCTGTCTTTGGTGAATTTCTGCAGTGCATCTTGTAGATAATGCACACTGCTGCTTGTGAGCGTCGGTGGTGGAGGGAGTGAACACTTGTGGATGTGGTGCTAATCAAGTGGACTGCTGGATGGTCTTGAGTGTTGTTGGAGCCGCACCCATCCAGGAAAGTGGGGGGTATTCCATCACACTTAAAGGCAATTCACCTTTAAGATAGTCAAATGGTTTCACAATGTGTGATTTTCCAGTATAAAGATGCTTGTCGCACCTGCAGCAGCAATAGCAGTACTAACAGTAATAGCCTTCTTGCCATTTCTCTATCTTAGCTCTATCTTGTCATTAAGCGCAAACTCCAGACTATCTGAGAGTAATGTAATTATTGTTGTTAATAAAGCTCAAGACATTTGTCTCAGCAACAACCTAACCTTTTGATATTCATTACAAGGGCCAGCACATAGTGAACACTCAGAGCTTCTACATGGCCTCATCAATCTAAGACTTTTGGCTCTGTTAATCTGGAAGTTATGGAAGACCTTGTCAAAGGCCAGCTATGCAAGTGAAATTTATCAACATCCTCTGTCTCCTCCACAACAAGATATCGGCAATGATCTACACCGTGGTCATATAACAGAATCCTTTGAGGTCAAGGCAGGGATCAATATATCATCACCCCACCCTTATCTCCATCTTCATCACCACTATTCCTCATCTTGTCAAGAACAAGCTTTGCAGTGATGTGGACATTGTCTGTAGATGGACAGAAAACATTTCAACCTCAACCGGTTGAAATCCAAGAAGAAAGCATTCCTAGTCTGAACTGTAGAACCTCAGCATGTGAATGACAATATCATCTCTGCTGTCTTGGAAGAGAATCTCCAAGTCTTACTTAATGCCTTTGGCGAAGCATCCTGAAGAATTAGGCTCAACCTCAACTTCAAAATCCTGACTAACCTGTCCCAGGTCAAGTTTCAATCCACCCTTCCATTAAGATCAATGGAGAAATCCTCATAAACGTGGAATACTTTCCTGGGAAAGCTGGGAAACTAGCCCACATCTAAAGCTGACATTGATGCAGAGATTCAACATTGCACTCAATCTGCAAGTGCCATCTTTCGACACCTAAAGACATACAAAATATTCTGCGTGTCTTAATATACCAGTCAGTGAAAGTAGACAGATAGGCGAAACAATCTGATTGCAAGACAAATGATTTTCCTCTGAGGAGAGATTGGTTTGACTCGGCCTGTATTTACTAGAGTTTAGAAGGATGAGAAGGAATCTGATTGAAACATTTAAAATCTTACCAGGGCTGGACAGACTAGATACAGGGCAGATTTTACTCTAGTTAAAGACTCGAGCCAAGAGTATGCAGTTTCAGGATATGGGGTAGACCATTTTGGACCATTTAGAGATTTGTTTTTTACTCAAAGGGTTGTGAACCTGTGGAATTCTCTACAAAAGAAGGCTATGAAGGTCAAATTTCTGAAATTATTTAAAGAAAGAAAATGTTAAATGTTGAGATTTTCAAGGCTTGTCGAGGTTTTGTCGAAAGCAGGGACATGATATTGAGATAGAGGATCAGCCATGATAATTTTTGAATGGTGGAACAGGTTCAAAAGACAACTGACCAATTCCTCTTCCTGGTTTCTATGGTTTTAAATGCAAACTGTGAATGGAAATAGCTGTGACCAGACCCAGAGTGAGTTTTCTGTCCCAACATGTGGGATTCACTTTTGATGGACGTGTGGCCTTTCAATGGGCATTAGCATCAATCATGCACTTGTCCAGCATAGGTTGAAGTAATTCATGATCACATGATTGTGCATGTGAAATACATGCAGTGTAAAAGTGTATGATGTGCAAGTGCTTGTCACAAGCAATCTCAACCCTATAATTGGTCATTGTAGATTGAAGATAGTTCTCTCTGTGAAGCATAAGTAACCACAGGTGACTTTCAATGTGAAAGCCATGGGCCACAAAGTGCAAAGATAATATAAATCACAGAGGCACAGAACTGATTTCATTTGAGCTTGAACTGTGAGGATAATGAAACATATTCTTATCTGAAATTATGTGTTTCTTGAGAGATATGGAGCTGGGAGCACAAGGCTTCAGTGTGCTGCAGCCCTAAAATCTCCACCTACACCTTTGTGACATGACTGGTGTTGTATTCATAGGAATAAGGCACAATACCAAAGTGTTATGGCCTTCCATAGCCTTTCTTGTCAGAGCTGTCTACATCACATGGTATAGGAAGGGTATGCTAAGTTGTCATGCTTGTGTGATGTGACTGCTGACATTGCAAAGGAGTACCTTCCACAAGTGCATGGAACCGTAACTAATGGATCCAGCCACATTGGACATTATTGTCACAAATGCTGTAATGCAACAAACATTCAAGGAGATTGAAAAGAAAATATCTGCTTGCAAGCCTAAGACCAAAACAACTTCCACATAAAAAGGTTCTTGACAAAGGGCCCTGATAGATATGGAGGAAGTACAGGAGGACCATTCTCGATGCCATTTCCACTAAATGAGTGAGATGCAGAATCACCATAGACTGTGGATGTCCTGGACACTGTCACAGAACTATATTGGGTGCTGGAGTGGGGTCTGTGAATGAATGACCATCCTTTCCTGGTGAAGTTGATAGGTGTTGTTGAAATTTTATGCAACTGCTCCTTCCAAGGAGCTTAAACAGCAATTGGTGTAGGAATGTGCGAGGGAGTGTCAACCATGTATGCCCTAAGAAATGTTGGTTAGGTTTACTATCCTGCAATGTGCACAATGAAGGGCAATTCCAGACTGCCAATTTTTGATTATGTACACAGCTAGGGTTCAAAGATGATGCTCGTGCCAGGGACCTGTGTGAGATCTTACAATCCTCAAGGCCACTACCAATGCAGTTTGGGTAAGGTCCCACCAGTTTATCTTATTTCCCTGTGGTCAGGTAAATGCTTCAGTCTGAGCAGTAAGCTTAGTCAACAGAGCTGGCTTCCCCCAAGTGCAGGGCACAGTTGACTGTACATACACTGTGTTGCTGTGCTCTTCCAGCACCACTGATCCAGAATATGGTTTCCAGCATCTGCAGTCATTGGTTTTACTTCATATCATAATGCAGCTGAGTTAATTAGTAAAAAAAGGACTCTATTCCATAAATGTGAAACTCACCTGTGATCATCAGTTTTGCATCCTCAAAATCTGTGCCACATGCCTGGGAGCTGCCATAATCCCAAATCTTTGACAACTCTCATGTTCCTCTTGATTCTGAGGGGTCGGATGCCTTGCAAGGAGGTTACTGAGGAACAGGAGCTGCCCACTGTGACCGTAACTGATGACTACATTATGCAACCTCTAACTGAGGCCCAATGTGATTATAGTGCAGCTCATTTTTCAACCAGGTCCATGGTGGAGCAAATGACAGGCCGCCCACAGATGAGGTTCCACTGTCTGGGGAGACCTTGTAGTACACTTAGACAGAGTGTGCTGCATAACCCCGGAATGTTGTGCTTTGTACAATTGGAACAACTAAAAATGGATGTGATGGAAGCTGACTAGTTGGAAGAGTGAGAATGGTCTTCTGAGGAGGAAAATAAGGACATTGAGCAGGTAAAATACCACGTTCTGCATTGATAGAGTGCTGTAGTGTCAGGCACTACCATAAACAGGATTTAGTAGATACCCAGCTCCAGTAGATGAGAGTTGAGTACAATGATCACTCATTGTTGCTTGAAGATAAGCAGTCTGTTTCTGTTCTGAGAGGTATATGCAGCTTCTGATTGTTTGTTTATTTGTTTTGTTAGCTGTTGTGTTGGTGAAAAAAAATGACGACCTTGAAGTATTCGCATGCTTTCCTGCATGTGATGGCTCCATGACAAGCACTGATAAGCTGATGGGCTACAGTGGGCTTTGGGGAAAGAGTTGCAGTGATTTCGAGATGCAATGTATCTGAGGAGAGTTAAACTTAAACAGCAATTGGTGTAGGAATGTGCGAGGGAGTGTCAACCATGTATGCCTTAAGAAATGTTGGTTAGGTTTACTATCCTGCAATGTGCACAATGAAGGGCAATTCCAGACTGCCAATTTTTGATTAGGTACACAGCTAGGGTTCAAAGATGATGCTCGTGCCAGGGACCCTGGGATATCCTGGATATACCTAAGGTGAGTGGAAGATCTGGGCTAGCATTGTACAAACAGTGTGCCATTGAGATGTGATACATAGTTAATGAGGCAATTTGGGGATGATAATGTGAGAAAACTTGCCAGACCATCCTGAGAAAAATCTTTTATGAAATGCTCTGAAATTGACACTTGGCTGAATTCTGGTATAGTTCAGTCCTTCCAATAAATGGGGGGGCAGGAAGATCACCAGCATATTTTTAAATCTCCCAAAAATACTTGATCGTTGAGCAAATGAGGATTTCAGTACTATAATCCCTCTAAGAATACTGTGTCACATTGAAAGTAGATGCATCCCAGAAAGGCCTCAGCTTATGTTGCAGTTGGTCCTATGGTCTTTATGAAGGCTCAGGGAAACTATTCCAACAATAAAAGGGAATCTCTTGTTCTAGTTTTTGGAGCTTAACAGTTTCACACATATCTATTCAGCAAACATTTCCTTATTCATACTGACCATAAACAATTGGAAATGATCTGTTGAAAGCTACTCACAAGGGCTCTTCTGCAACTCCAAATTACAATACAAGCCAGGTTCCAAAATGACTGGTTTTGATGTTCTCCGCTGACTTTCAAATCTCACCAAGAAAAAAGACATTCCTTTGGACCTACAAATTAATGGTATTGAATCAGAGTTGAAAATAGTCAACATTGATCTCATGCATTTTTCTCACAGCCAAGCAGAGCAGATTCAACAAGCCTCATCATGATGATGACCCAACTGTAAGATACAAAAACATCCTCCTCAGTGGGTACCTAAGTATATTCAATATATCCCCAAGGTAACTCATTCTTTCTGGCCATTTAGAAACAAACTAGGACTCACCAGGAGTATAATTTTAAAAGGCAGTCAAGTGACAATTCCACACACTGTGGCGTAAAACATTTTGAACTGTATACATATAGATTACATAGGCACAGAAAAAAGATTGGCTTGAGTCCATCTGTTGCTCCAGCATCAATAAAGACATTGAACAATTATTCAAGTTGTGTGACACAGATATACCGCATCAGCCTCAGCAATTGAGAGAACCTCTCATTCCACATGAAATTTCTTCTGAGCCATGGAGCAAGACTGTCACTGATATTTTCCAAATCCAAGAATTGATTATGTATTGGTCACTGACTACTTAATTAAATTCTCTTCTTCACAACAAATCAAAGATAGCAACAATGCAATGGTTGTTGAAACTTGACCACCACGTTCAGTAAGTTCAGTGTTCTCCAACAAATTGTATCTGATAGAAGTCTGCAGTGCACCAGGGGCCCATTCCAGACATGTGCAGGAAATGAGGAGTCCACAATTTGTTACCTTGTCATATCAAGTACCCTATTCTAGCAGTCGCAGAATGCACTGTCTCTTTTGTAAAATTCATGAGAGTCATCTATAAAATAACTTCCAAGATTTTTGGACAATAATGATAATTCTACATGCTACTCCTCAAAACAATGATCTACCCTCACCAGTCATGTTAGGGAGACAGATTCACACAGTTTTCTTTCACACTCTCTTACTCGCCAAACACATGTACATTATTGGAGAGATGGGAAAACTGGTAGAAGACCATAACGAACAAGCAGGTAATTTATTTTCCTAGGACAATATATAAACTTGAACTAGGATATTATATAAAACTTTGAGATTGTCATGTGACAAAATGCATTCTTGGAAGAGAAGACAGTTTTGTGTCCTGCCGCGGTCAGATGGCATTATAATGATCAATCATCAAATTCTGTAATTAAATGGTCAACATATCTGAAATGTTCAATCACCCATCACACAAGATGATCAATCCAATACTGAAAGTATAATGTTATGCCAGACAGCAAACACATATCTACAACAAATGGTACACATCCATCTGTGGTGACAGATAGAACACGCAAATTGGAGCTACACAGCTAAGTCCTCATGACTGCATAAGGACTTTGTCTGGTGATATTGAGTGTTTACCACATGTTATCTTAATGTATGGAGATAATATATCATGCATATTAGTACATGTTTATTAGAAAGGGGGATCCCATTCATTAAAGGAAAATGCAATTATGTATTATTACATAGACCCCAGACAAGATAGGCAGTATACTTTAAGACAGTAATGCAGATTCACAGCAGAGCTCTAATGCAGAGTCATTTAGTGTCAAAACATTAGCTTGCTCTCTCTCCTTGGACACTACCTGACACAATGTGTGATTTCAGTGTTTTACGTTCAGTGTTACATCTAAAAACCACATCGGTCAGTAATGCATTTCACCAAGAATGCTAACATTGATAGGCTAATCCCAATTACAGCTAGAAAATAAGGGGGTGAGTATTTTTGTTGCAATGGTGTCATGTCCACGGAAATAGCATTGTATAATATTGCTACTCACACCCTGTCCCATGGTCCTGCCATCAAATAGTTGATTGGCAGGAGAGCTGTCAAATTGATGGCCTAGAGTAGAACATCCTACGGCATCAGGGGACATTGTGCCTTGGAAGGAGATTCTAACACGATGCTTAAAAACTGCCAGCAGTGTAATTGACATATGGAGGGCCAATATCTGGCATTTGACTTCCCATCAAAATGTCCAAAGATGTGCAGGTTAGGCGAATTGTTCATACTAAATTGCCCATAGTGTTCAGGAATGTGTTAGGTGCATTAGTCAGGGGAAATGTAGAGTATTAGGATCAGAGAATGGGTCTGGGTGGAAGATCAGTGTGGACTTGTTGGGCCAAAGGGCCTGTTTTCAAACTGTAGGGATTCTATGATTCTATAAATACTCCCTTCCTGCCTTTGCCAACGGACCAGAACCTCCCAGACCCAACACTCACCCTCCTTGCCTACCACCAGACCCAATATCTCATACCCACCTTTGGCTGCCCTAGGCAGGTTGGGTCAGGTCAGGTCCAGTGGCAGAAGAAGGGGTTATGGAGTAGGGAGGAAGGGTTGTTATGTCAGGGACTGGGGATGTAAGACATCTGTGGTATATGTGTTGGGCATGAATAAGGCAAGCATGGGGTTGGGGTCTATTGAATGGTTATTCAGGAATTAGCTATGTATTTGATAGTCTAACTTTTCTAGTGTAACTACTTTAATTACCTTCATCAGAACCTTCCACAGTCTCTGATTTAAATGTTCCAGGTGGATAGAAATTGTCCAATGGAATCTTAAATTTCTGAAGTCTGCTCAAATAGGGATTCTGCCGAGATTCCATGTGTAACTCCTTACTTATGCTGAAATAATGGCTGTATGGCCATCAGAACATTCAGGCAATAATCCCTTTACACAAAAACCTGATTTGCACACACAAATTTACAGTTTAAGAACATAGGAAATGGAGCAGAGGCAAAGTCTTTGGTCCCTTGCTTTGTTATGCAATTCAGTCAGACCGTGGATGAGATTTAAATCAACTCTATCCCCTTATCATTGAAGGAACCCATTTGCATCACATAGATAATTACTCAGTGGGCTGTCTCTTCAGGAGAATTGACAGTCTATTTGATGTCACTTGATGTGGCACTCTTGCCTCTCACCATCCCAAGACTTGAATATACTCAACAATTAAAAATATGCCATATTTGGGGATGAACATTTCAAGGACTCACATTCCACTGAGTGAAGATATTTATCTTCACCACAGTCCAAAAGATTAGCCTTTTATTTCAATATTAGGACCACTTAATCAGAGATTCTGCAGCCAGGGGAAACAACATCTCATTATCGGCTAAGAATTTCAGTAAGATCACCTGTTGTTGTTCTAAATTCCAGAGAACATGAGCCAATTTCATTCATACTGTCCTTGAGGAATGGTCCTGTCATCCCCAGAATCGATCTCCTGAACCTTTATTGCACCCTGAATAAGGCAACTATATCATTTCGAGGAGGGCGGGGGAGTCCAAAACAGTACACAATATTCCAGGTATGATCTCACTAAAGCCCTATATAATTGCTACAAGACCTTCTTATTTTAACACTGCGCATCTCTTTACAATAAATTTGGACATACAATTTTACTTTTTCTCAATTTATTCTTTTTTGGGTTGTGGGCACGATGGGCTGTACATTTATTACAAATTCTTAACTCCAGTTGGCAGGTTGTTAATGAACAGTCTTCTTGAACTGCTGCAGTTCATAGGGTGTTAGTTCTGTTAGGAAGGGAGTACCAGAATCTTGACCCAGTGCATTGAACGAAAGATAATATCATTCCAAGTCAGGATGATAAATAACTTGGAGAGGAAATTGCAAATAGTGCATTCATCCCATTCATCTGCTGCCTTGTTCTTCATGATGGAGGTTGCAGATTCGAAATGCATTGTCGATGGAATCTTGATGTGTTTCTGAAGCATGTCTTGTAGACCATACAAACTACAACCATGAAACATCAGTATTGGAGGGACTGAAGGTTTAAGGTGGTAGATGGGGCACCAATCAAGCTCATTGCCTTGTGGTAGATAGTGTTGAGAGTTGTTGGTGTTGTAAGATGAATCCTCTGCAGAGCTAACCATGGTGTAAAATCCACCTGGTAGATGATCTACATCTTCCTCATTCCTGGTAGTAATCTATAGGGGTTTGTTTTGCCAAATACAGGAGAGAAAAATTACCTGGTAGTCTAATGAGAAGTGAGGGCTTGTCTTAAACAAGGCAGAGTTTATTGCAAGATAGTTACTAGGTATACCTTACATTGTAATTAAGACAATGATGGAGAACCCCTGACTAATTCTAAGGGGCATTATCGTACTAGGCAGTACTCAATGCATTGGGGTGGCACAGTGGCTCAGTGGTTAACACTGCTGCCTCATAGCGCCAGGGACCGGGCTTCGATTCCAGCCTCAAGCAGCTGTCTGTGTGGAGTTTGCACATTCTCCATGTGTCTGTGTGGGTTTCCTCCGGGTGCTCCGGTTTCCTCCCATGGGCCAAAGATGTGCAGGTCAGGAGAATTGGCCAAAGCTAAATTACCATACTGTTAGTCAGAGAGAAATGGGTCTGGGTGGCTTATTCTTTGGAGCATTAGATTAGATTACTTACAGTGTGGAAACAGGCCCTTCGGCCCAACAAGTCTACACTGCCCCGCCGAAGCGCAACCCACCCATACCCCTACATTTACCCCTTACCTAACACTATGGGCAATTTAGCATGACCAATTCACCTGACCTGCACATCTTTGGACTGTGGGAGGAAACCGGAGCACCCGAAGGAAACCCACGCAGACACGGGGAGAACGTGCAAACTCCACACAGTCGCCTGAGGCGGGAATTGAACCCGGGTCTCTGGTGCTGTGAGGCAGCAGTGCTAACCACTGTGCCACTGTGCAGCCCACAAGAGGAGAGGTCACAAAGTGGAACAGTTCATAGCAACCTGAGCAGGAATTGAACCTCCACTGTGGGCATCAATATGCATTATAAACCAACCATCAATCTAACTGACCTAGCCAACTACATTAAATGCGAAATCACAGAGGCAACGTCCTGACAGGACTTCACAGACATTCCCCACGAGCCAGGTAGGACTCGAACCTACATTCTTCTGATCCAAAGTCAGATGCGTTATCTATTACGCCACTGGCCCAAGAAACATGAATGTGTGGACTTGTTGGGCCGAAGGGCCTGTTTCCACACTGTAGGGAATCTAATCTAATCATTTCTCACCATTAACCTTACATTCCCTTATACACTCTCATCCAGGTATGTACACAGCATTCCATCACACTCTTAACTTCTCCCTTGTTGACATTCTACTCACTGGAGCTTAGAATAATGAGAGGTGATCTAATTAAAATATATAAGCTACTTTAGGGGCTTGACAGGTTAAATGTTGAGAGGATATTTCCCCTCATGGTAGAATCTAAGTCGAGAGGGCATAGCCTCAGAATAACAGGACACCAATTTAAGACTGAAATGAGCAGGAATTCCTTCTCTCAAAGGATTGTGAGTATTTGGAACTCCTTGCCACAGAAAGTTGTGGGAACAAAGTTCCTGTGTATATTTAAGGCCGAGATAGATAGCTTCTGGATCATTAAGGGATTTAAGGGTCATGGGGGAAAAGCAGGAAAGTGGATGTGAGGAATGTTGGATTAGTTTGATCCTACTGAATAATGGAGTAATCTCAAGGGGACAAATGGCTTATTCCTGTTCTTATTTCTTAACATCTATTATCTTATACTTGGGAAATTTTTCATTTTACCAGTTATCTGTCAGTGTACAAGAGCAACTTGCCTAGGGGTGTGACTAATTCTGAAGCACAAATCTTCAGTACCATTGCCAATATCTTGTCAGGGTCCATAGCCTTTACAATATCCAATATCCTTTAGTGGTTTTTAATACCAGTTGGAATTAATTGAGTTGGGTGAAGATTGGCGTCTGTAATGCAGACCAAGCTGAGATCAATCATCTATTTAGCACTTCTGGTTAAAATTGTATGCAAATTCTTTAGCCTTGTTTTTTACACTGAAGTGTTCAGCTTCCCAAAGTTTAGAATGAGGATATTTGTAGGAGCTTACATGTACAATGAGTTGTTTTGTCATCCAACAACATTCATGACGATATGTTGCGGGACAACAGAGCTGAAATTTAATCCATCTATGTGGGAACAATTCTCTATATGGAATGCCATTTCTGGTGTTGGGTATACAATGAGATTGGCACCTTATCTTTAGGTACACCTGGTACTGCTCTAGGCATTTGCTACACTCTTCATTGAGTCAGATTTTACCTTCTGGCTTGATAATACCAGAAGGATGGGGCATATTCCAGTCCACGAGATTACAGGTTTTGATCGAATACAATTCTGCTGTTGTTGATGATCATCAGAGCCTCATGAATGGTCAGATTGATTTTCTAGATCTGTTTGACATCTGTACCATTTAACATAGAGGTAGTCCCACACAGTACAATGGAAATCCTCTTTATAAAAATAGCACTTCATCTTCAGAACAGCTCCAACCATACTATCATGAACAGAGGCATATGCAACAGGTAGATCAGTGAGCAGAAATTCAAATATATTTTCCCCTCTTGTTGTTCCCCTCACCACATTCTATGTGCTCAATCTAGTAGCTATGTCCTTTCAAGCGCAAATAGCTAGGACAATAGAACTGCTATCAAAACACTCTTGGCAATGGACATTGAATTTTCCCAATCAGTGTGCATTTAGCATCCTTGCCACTCTCATAGCTTTCTTCAAGCAGTGTGCAACATGGTGGAGTACTGATTCATCAGCTTCCCGAGCAGTGAGGTAGTAAGTAGTAGGTAGCAGGAGGTTTCCTTGCCTAGGTTTGACCCAATGCTAGAGACTTCACAGGATCCAAAGTCAATGTTGATGACTTCCATAAAAATAAGAGCAGGAATAAGCAATTCAGCCCTTCGAGCCTGCTCCACCATTTGATACAATCATGGCTGATCTCATCTTGAACTCAACTCCACTTTCCTGCCCAGTCTTCATACCCTTCCAGGCAACTCCCTGTGACTCTCTATCACTATGTCACCATCTCATGTGAATTTGGCCTGCTGAAGGGATAGGACATATCCAGGGATTTTGCTGGTGATGTCTGGGACATGGTAAGAAATGTTTCTGTGAAAATGACTATGCCAGGCTGTTGCTCGACTGATCTGTAGGACAGCATTTCCAATTGTAGCACTGGCCCCTAGATGTCAGTGAGGAGGACTGTGCTGCATTAACAGGACTGCATGTACTGTTGGTTTTATTTTCTGGTTGATGCTGTGTGGGCCATCAGGTTTCACTCCTTTTTAACTTTTCTGTTACAGTTTGACACAACTGAGGTTGTTTGCTGTACCCATAGGTTAATCTTTTGTGGTTTATGTTCAAAGATACCCAAGTCTTTGGGTTACAACGTTTACCACTCCCCAAAATGTTGTGAATTTTTCTGTTCTTCTTTTCTTCCTAACAAGGCGAATAATTTCATTGTAATTTCAAATTATATTCCATCTGCTATCTCGTTGTCCGTTTATCGAATCTGTTCGCAGCTAAGATTGTATGTCCTGCTGCAAGCTTATTTTCCCGGCAAGCTTTATAACATCTGAAAACTTGGAAATATTATACTTGGCTCGCTCAACTGTGTCATTTTACTCGACTTTTGGTTCACCCTTTCATGGGTCTTATCTGCAATGAAAACAGACAAGAAAACATCTGTCTAACAGCACTGCAATCTCCTTTGACCCGACCCATTATTATTTCTCTCATCTTTATGTCTAAGTATTTTTGTTAATTCTTTCCTTTTTACATACTGGTAGACATGCTTAGAATCTGAGCCAGTTTTAGCTAGTTTTGTCTTGTTCTATTTTATCTCTGTAATACTTCCTTGGGCATATTTTGCGGATTTTTAAAATCCTCACAATCCTTCAGCTTACTATCCTTTTTGACAATATGTAAGCCTTTCCTTTTAATCTAATGCTATTCTTAACTTCTCCAGTTAGTGACAATTTTTCCAGTGAAGTTTTATTCCTCAAGGAAATGTATATTGATTGAGAACTATGAATTATTTCTTTCAATATTTGTCCTTGCTAATCCACCGTCAGATCTTTTAATCTAATTTCCCAAATCTACCTTAGCCAACCTGCTTTTCATATCTCTGTAATTGGCTTTATTTAAATATAAGGCCCTAATTTAGTGGAAATCTGGTACTGTCTCACTACAGGCTGTGGATGTTGGGTCAATTGAGATTTTCTGAGACCTGAATCAACAGATTTTTTATTAAGTAAATGCATTGAGAGACACAAATCAAAGGCAGGTAGATGGTGTTGAGGTAACAATCAGCCAAAAACTAATAGAACAGGTTTGAATGTCTCATGGGTTCCTCTTGTTCATATCTTTTTAGGTCTGAGGTTCTTGTGCACTATTTTTAAAATTGCAACGGTGTTAGAGCGATATTAAATATAACAATGTGAATAAGCACAATTTGCATGAAGAGTCTTATACACAGGAACACACTTACATAAATTACCTCACTTGACATGATCATGGTGAAATATCCTTTCATTGCCAATCCTGGGATTTGAAGCACTAAATAACATATTTTGCATTCCAAGATAATGTATTGTTGCAGTGGCCTTTGAAACTTCCAAAACAGCAAAAACATGTCCTAAGAAATACATTTGCAGGGAAATGCAGACCTTCCATCAACTCATACTTCGCATTTAGCATTCCCAGGTAAGCATCTTTTTATGTCCATGCAAAAGCAAAAATACTGCAAATGCTGGAAATTTCAAATATGGACAGAAAGTGCCAGAGAAACTCAGCAGGTCAGAAAGCATCTGTGGAGAGAGCAACAGTGTTAATGTTTTGAGTTCAGTGTGACACATCTTCAGGCGATTTTCATGTCCATGTTGATTACTTTTCTGCTAGATAATGTACGTAAATGGTGCAAGTTCTTACTGGGCACTACTCCTGGCTACTCAGATTGATGCTGAGTTTGATCGGCCATCCATTCAGCTGTCCTCTCATTCACCTACTTTGGGCACTTACCTCAGGGCTGCTGTAGGCGAGCTAAATGGGCTGCAATTTGTTTCCTGAAATGTGTTGATGCAGCAGCTCTGGCAGCTCGCTCATTTTCTTAAAGTATGTCCTGAAGCCCAATTACTGACCAGCCTCAGGCCTACCAGTTAGAGTACATGGTGTCAGTACTCAGTTTGAAAATTCACCCAAATTTTATGATTTTTGTCCCTATAACATTAATCCATATGCTTGTTTATTTTTAAACTCAAATTTCTAATATAGAATACATTGAAGAAGATCTTAACTTGCTACAACTGGGTGTCAGAAAAATGACAGGTTGAGTAATGAACTAACTTCAAACAAACAAAACATCAGGTCACTGATTCTTCATCACTCATTCTGCACATTTATACAAAGTCAAGATCTATACCACTCATAGCTGTAAATTTTGACATGAACTTTCATACCTTCTATTGTGCTACACACTAGCGTAGAGCAAGGTCATAAGTATTACAGTCAAACAGTAAGGAGTCAAATTCAGATTTCTCACAATTCCATTTGTCATGCATTTCCGCCAGCAGTTTAGGAAATGCAATAGAATGCTGGACTTGATGAGCCAAAATTCCAAACTGGCAACTGCAAATTAGTCAAAATTATTCAAGTCTGTTATATGACTGTGCCAGTCAAGCAGAATGTAGTTAGACCACTTTCATTCTTCTAACCACTTGTCAATATAGACCTAACCGATTCTTGCTTCAGTCCAGCCATCCCAGGAACCTATGTTGCACTTCCTTCAAAGCCAGAACATCGTTCCTCAAATAAGGCCCTGTAGAATTGCAGCAAGACATCGCTCCTCCTGCACTTGAATCCTCTTGCTATGAAGGCCAATATACCATTCGCCTTCTTCGCCACCAGCTATCTCTGCATTTTGCTTTCAGTTCCTGATGTGTAAGGACACCCAGGATTTGTTGCATCTTCTCCTTTCTCAATCCATTGCCATTCAGATGATAATCTTGTTTTTCTACCAAAGTGGATAATGTCATATTTTTCCACTTCATCTGTCCTGCATTTGCCCACTCACTTAACTCATGCAAATCGCACTGAAACATCTCTGCATTCTCCTCACAGCTCAACCTACTACCCAGCTTTGTGTCATCTGCAATCTTGGAGACATTACATTTTGTTCCCTCATCAAAATTATGAATATAAATTGTGCATAACTTAGGTCAAAGCACTGATCCTTGCAGTATGCCACTAGTGAGTTGAGACTGACAAACTTTGACATTAAGGCTACATTCGACCAAATGATTGAGCTGCCAAAGCTGCTGTATCAAGGAGCCCCAGCAAAGCTGGAATCAGTGGACATCATGGGCAAACTCTGCTGGTTGGAGTCATACCTGGCACACAGGAGGATGGTTGTAATTGTTAGAGGTCAGTCATTTCAGCTCCAGGACATCTCTGCAGGAGTTCTTCAGGGTTGTGTTCGAGGCTCAACCACCTTTGGCTGCTTCCTCAATAACCTTCCCTCCATCATAAGGTCCAAAGAGGAGATGTTCACCAATGATTGTAAAATTGTTCAACACCATTCACGAGTCCAGACACAGAAGCAGTCCATGTTCAAATGCAATAAGACCTGGACAAAATCCAGGCTTGGTTTGACATAACATTTGAGTCATACAAATATCAGGCAATGACCACCTCCAATAAGAGACAATCTAACCACTAGATAGTGTTATCATCATGGAATCCACCATTATCAACATCCTTGGGGTTACCAGTGACCAGAAACTCAATTGAATTCACTGAATAAGCAGTGGCTACAAGAGCAGCCTGAAGGCTTGGAATTTGGAGGCAAATAACTCACCTCCTGGCTCCCCAAAACCTATCTGAAAAGCAGCTCACCAACACTTTCTCAAAGGTAACTGGGGTGAGCAATAGATGCTGGCCAGCCAGTGGTGCCCATATGCCCAGAGTAGAGTCATAGAGTCATAGAGATGTACAGCATTGAAACAGACCCTTCAGTCCAATCCATCCATGCCAACCAGATATCCCAACTCAATCTAGTTCCACCTGCCAGCAGCTGGCCCATATCCCTCCAAGCCCATCCTATTCATAAACCCACCTAAATGCCTCTTAAATGCTGCATTTGTACCTGCCTCCACCACTTCCTCTGGCAGCTCATTCCACACACGTACCACCCTCTATGTGAAAAAGTTGCCCCTTAGGTCTCTTTTATATCTTTCCCCTCTCACTCTAAACCTATGCCCTCTAGTTCTGGATTTCCCAATCCCAAGGAAAAGACTTTGTCTATTTACCCTATCCATGCCCCTCATAATTTTGTAAACCTCTATAAGGTCACCCCTCAACCTCCGACGCTCCAGGGTAAACAGCCTCAGCCTGTTTAACCTCTCCCTATAGCTCAGATCCTCCAACCCTGGCTTCATCCTTGTAACTCTTTTCTGAACCCTTACAAGTTTCACAACATCTTTCCGATAGGAAGGAGACCAGAATTCCAACAGTGGCCTAACCAGTGTCCTGTACAGCCGCAAGATGACCTCCCAACTCCTGTACTCAATACTCTGACCAATAAAGGAAAGCATACCAAATGCCTTCTTCACTATCCTATCTACCTGCGACTCCACTTTCATGGAGCTATGAACTTGCACTCCAAGATCTCCTTGTTCAGCAACACTCCCTAGGACCTTACCATTAAATGTATAAGTCCTGCTAAGATTTGCTTTCCCAAAATGCAGCACCTCGCATTTGTCTAAATTAAACTCCATCTGCCACTTCTCAACCAATTGGCCCATCTGATCAAGATTCTGTTGTAATCTGAGGTAACCCTCTTCGTTGTCCACTACACCTCCAATTTTGGTGTCATCTGCAAACTTACTAACTGTACCTTTTATGCTCACATCCAAATCATTTATGTAAATGACAAAAAATAGTTGACCCAGCACCGATCCTTGTGGCACTCTACTGGTCACAGGCCTCCAGTTTGAAAAACAACGCTCCTCCACCACCCTCTGTCTTCTACCATTGAGCCAGTTCTGTATCCAAACAGTTGATTCACCCTGTATTCTGTGAGATCTAACCTTGCTAGCCAGTCTCTCATGGGGAACCTTGTCGAACGCCTTACTATAGTCCATATAGATCACATCGACTGCTCTGCCCTTGTCAATCCTCTTTGTTACTTCTTCAAAAAACTCAATCAAGTTGACTATCCCTAATCAGTCCTCGCTTTTCCAAATACATGTACATCCTGTCCCTCAGGATTCCCTCCGATGACTTGCCCACCACCAACGTCAGGCTCACTGGTCTATAGTTCCCTGACTTGTCCTTACCACCCTTCTTAAACAGTAATAAAGAAAAAGTCAGTCTGGCTGTCAGTCAGAAAATTATCCATTTATTCCTAGCTTCCTGTCTGCCAACCATTTTTCTATGAATATCAATATACAACACCTGTGCACAAGTCTTAATTTTACTTCGCTAATCTTTATGTGGAACACTATCATAAGTGTTCAGAAGGTCCAAGTGAACCACATACGCTGACTTCCTCTTTTCAACTCTACTAATTCTTTCCTCAAAAAATTCCAGTAGATTTGTCAAACATGGTTTCCCTCTAATAAATCCATGTTGCTTCTGTTCAATCCTATCAATGTTTTTCAAATGATCTGCTATCAAACCTTTCATAATGGACTCTAGCATTTTCCCCACCCCTGATATCAGGCAATAATCAATTGTTTTATTGTTTGTGGAGACGGCAGTCACCTACTACAAATCCCTCCTTTCACAACTTGCTACAAAAAACAGTGTTATAGTAACTTACATCAATATAAATACAACACTAAGAAGCAGTATATTTGAGGCATCCGTAGAACTTGTGTTTTCTCATGATCTCTGAAGTGCAGAACACTGCTGGAATAAATCTTGAAAATACTAATTAAAGGAGAAAGTACGTTTGAAAAACTATGCTGAAACTACTCAGTGCATCAACAAATCGAGTTTTTGAAGAAGTAATAAAGAGTAATGAGGGCAGATTGGTGGATGTGATCTATATGGATGTCGGCAAGGCATTCAACAAGGTTCCTTGTGATAGATTGGTTTCCAAGGTTAGATCACATGGAAGAAAGTGGGGACTGCAGATGCCGGAGATCAGAGTCAAAAGGTGTGGTACTGGAAAAACACAGCAGGTCAAGCAGCATCCAAGGAGCAGGAGAGTCGATGTTTTGTGCATATGCCCTTCATCAGGAATGTGGAGAGGGGGAAGAGGGCTGAGAGTTAAATAGGATGGTGGAGGTGGGGGTGGGGGGAAGGTAGCTGGCATGGCGATAGGTAGATGCAGGTGGGGGTGATAGGTACAAAGGAAGATAGGCAGGTAGAACTGTTCAAGAGGGTGGTGCCAAGTTAGAGGGTTGTCTCCTCTACATTGGGGAGACAGGATTCCAACCCTTGGAATATTTCAGAGAACATCTCTGGGACACATGCACCAAACAACCCCACCGCCCTGTGGCCAAACACTTCAACTCCCCTTTCACTCCACCAAGGACATGCAAGTCCTGGATCACTTCCACTGCCAAATCCAAGCCACCCGATGACTGCAGGAAGAACATCTTATCTTCTGCCTTTGGACCCTCCAACCACACGACATCAACATTGACTTCATCAGTTTCCTTATCTCACTTTCCCCACCTCATCCCAGATCCAACCCTTCAACTCGACAATGCTCTCTTAAACTGTCCTACCTGTCCATCTTCATTCCCAACTATCCAGTCCCCCCATTTTACAAATTATTGTGTAATAATATCACCAAATTGGTAAGCAGTTTTGATTCTTAAATTATAACTTTATTTCAATAAAGGTTGTTATTGTAAATAATACAATATATAATAAAATGTATTACATATAACACAGCTTTTTACAGGAATCAATGTGACAACATATTAATTGAGTTCTTGTACTGAAACCTTCCCTTCAGCTGATACCCCTTTAAACTGTGATTCTAATTCATTCTTACTCAGAGAAGTCTTATTTTGTCTGGAGGCTTTAAGGACCACGCCGAAGAAATGCAAGATTTCTGCCAGATATGAATCCATTTAATCTGCACACTTAGAGCAGAAAGTGTTTCAGAGCATCCCATTACCAAAGTAATACATAGGTTGAAAAAGTCAGTGTTTAAATCACTCCTTGTCATTACAAAGGAGCCCACTTACATCTGCAGAGATTTGTTTTTATTTCTGTAGCTCCCTAAGGTGTTCCTTCCTGGCTGGGGTACAGTTCATTGGTGTTGAGTGCCTCCCAATGTCTTTCCAAATGGCTATCACCAATATGTGCAATAATGGACAATGATATGAAACTTTCTGTGTTGTCAAGTTGACAACCAATTAATTGTAGAGGAGAAAGTGAGGACTGCAGATGCTGGAGATCAGAGCTGAAAATGTGTTGCTGGAAAAGAAGAATGAAGAAGGGCTCATGCCCGAAACGTCGATTCTCCTGCTCCTTGGATGCTACCTGACCTGCTGCGCTTTTCCAGCAACACATTTTCAGCAACCAATTAATTGTAATCATGTTTTTTTTTGTAATAAGTGACTAATTGTAAGGGAGTGCATTACCAAATCTAGTGATGACATAATGACTTGGGTAGGAAGAAGACCAGGTCTAGATCTTGAAGGAGACAGACTTAGCATCTGGGTCTTCTTATAGTCTTAGCAACAATGCTAAGATGCAACAAACTACGTCTTGCTTGAGACAAGCCCTTCTTATCATCAGGCTACCTAAAGGTTTTCCTCTACCAAACTAGACAAAGGAGGCTTTGTAGATCCTGATCTCAAAGGTGAATGGTGGGAGCAAACTATATAATGGTGACCAAGAGCCCAGTTAGCTCAAACAACGAGAAGTGCAGCTGCAAGAATCCATTATACAACATGGTGCAGTGGTGGGCATTGCTTTGGCTGGCAATACGGTGAAGAAGTGGTGTGATATTCGATTCATCAACACTAAACGAAAGGTTAGACAGTGGTGCCGATTCTAGCGAGCTCAGGAAAATTTTCTGATGGAGCTTCAAAAGGGTGACTCATGTAGACAGTCAGCAGCTAAAAGAGCTGAACCATCAGAAGCTTGCAGAAGAGCAATTTGTGGCATAATTCAACAATACTGTAGTAAATGCTAAAAGCATTTCAGACCCAGTAAGAGAAGCAGAAGCAGGTGTGAGCTTGAAACCACGTGGAGCTTGAACACTTGACCATCACAGATTGTAGTGAGTACCAATGTATTATAGGTGTAGTCTTGAGTCAAGGTTCAGTCAGACAGCAAACATACATGCAGGGTTCATGAGCAGGGGTTGTGAAGAGTCAGAATGAGTAAAGAAAGATATTGCAGGCAATAGTGAGAGTAGTTGAGCATGCTCTTTGGTGGGAGATGGGAATAGTAGCAGAGATTGGAAGCATGTCAGATATTGAAGAGAAAATGGTGGCGGTGGCACTTACACTGATGGTACTGAGAAGGTCATTGACCTTTCTCATATCCTGCTGGGCTTTCCTCCTGGTGATTGAGGCTACACCAACCTGAGTGGTAACTGCAGATCATGCTGGTATGGTCTGGCATTGTGGCCTTCCCTGCCGGTCGTGGGAGAAGAGGAAAACTTACCAGAGCATGACCTCATCCAAGAGGACCTCCAGATTTCTGCCCAGAAAGCAGGGAACACATGACAGAAAAGAAAAAATATCTGGGGCAGAAAACATTCAGGGCAGCTCAGGACCATTGGCATTAAAAATGTCACTAGCACTAGGGATGTCAGTCTATTTTGGGATATCCCAGAGTGACAAATGGATCAGGGTTCAATTAGTAGTAGAATAAGGCTACAATTGGTCAAGCAGTGCACCATAGGGGCGAGGTAGGTCGGTTGGGAGGTGAGTTTGTTAAGATGCGGTGATAAAACTCACTAAACCTCATAGAAAAATACCTTCCATAACTCGATGAATGTAACGATTACTTGAAGTAAGTGATGCTTCGAGCCAATGTCTATCACATTGATGTAACTTTTACTTGATTGCTGTCACGCAATGATGTACATTTTGTCTCAGAAAGGAGCCTATTCTTTTTTTGACTGCCGCAATTTGAGTAAGGTTGAGGTCAAGACTTGTTAAACATGTGTTTTTTTCTTCTATCATACCAGAAAAAGCAAGCCCTAAAATCCAAAATGAAAATAAGAGATAGAGACAGCAATATACAGAAACATAGCAAGTCAGAGAAGGAGTGGACCATTGAGCCCTCAAGCCTGTTCTGCCATTCAATTTCATCATGGCTGATCCTTTATTTCAATGCCATATTCCCATTTTCTCTCCATATCCCTTGATATCCTTGATATTTTAATACCTATCTATCTTTTTCTTGAATATTCTGTGTGATGGCCTCCACAGCTTTCTGTGGTAGGAAATTCCACACGCTGACCACTCTCTGAGTGAAGAAATGTTGCCTCATCTCAGTCCTACATGGTTTATCCTGTATTCTGAGACTGTGACTCCTGGCTCTTGAATCTCTGGGTGACCAAAAGCCCAGCTAGCTCAGGTGATGCGAGGATAAATCAGTAGCGAGGATACATCAGACAACATTGTTTTAGCAGGCAAACATGGAAAGTGATTCACATACTGATGTTCCACAAATAATGAGACAAACAATCAATTATTATGGGCTGAATGCTTCCATACATTGGCTGTTTTCATTGCGTTTCATGGAGTGTTTTGGCTCTGTGATGCCCTCATTAACTACCTGCTGGGCCCCAAAGGACCACCTCTCAATGTTAGCCTGATTCTCCCACTCACAGGAGTCAGAAGTATTCATCACTAAGGGGATACCCTGGGAAACAGCAGCAACCCTGGCACAAGCACAATAATTAATAGGGCATCAGAGACCCAAACAACAACTGGCAGACTGGAGTTGCCCTGCGTGGAAGCAGACGATCGCCTTGGGAACAGCAGACAAAGGGAAATTGATGCCTTGGCAGACAGGGGCCTGCAGGTACTGGTTGATGGAATGGTATAGAGAAGGGCCAACCACTTCCCTCAAAACACCAGGCAATGCCAGCCTGGCCCAAGGTTGCCAGCCATGTCAGTGTAGTGTCTATGGTCACCCAGCAATACAGGTGGTGATTAAATTTTCACCTTGGCCAAGCAAAGGGCTACTGACTTCTGTCTGCTATCACATATTTACTCTATCGCTGCTACTGCTCCCCCCTGCAACCGAGGCTTATGCTCTATCACCCTCACATACTGCCTGCAACATCTTCCCTCATCTATTCTTACCCACTCCAATCTCCCCTCACTACTAACCTGCATGACCTCTGAATTTTCCACTCACTCATTCTGAATACCTCCCTGTCTCTCTTCCATCTACAGCAGCAATTAGAGTTCTGTCACCTATTTTCACCCCATTTAATTCCTCTCTTTCTATCGTTACAGGAGGAAGCATTCCATAGGAGGGCCGAAAGTGACAGAACCAGCTGGTGGAGTGCGGGATATTCAACCGATCACCAACAAAGAGGAGAGAATCTAGGCCCTGGCGGACAAAGACTGAAATCCCTCCTATGGAGATGTGAAGACCGCTATCTCCTGGTAAACAAGCAAGAAACAGTGTACACGGTTGTACATTGCTACTCTCTCATTAACCCTACTGTGAATTTATTGTTAACTTTCTGTAACCTTGATTTCTTGGTTGAGATGCTTTCTCTCTTTTTGTCTCTGGCAGGTACAAGCAGGAAACCTGCAGTGAAACTAGGCAGGAGACATGTTGTCCTCCAGCTCTGAGGAAAACAACATAGATATCTTCGATGCAACATGGGCAAAGCTGCCTCCTGCACCCCCTACTCGCTCAGATGTTGACACTTCTGTCAGAACGTTAGCTAAGCTAGATGAGAATTAGGAGAACCTGCTGGTGGGCACGTCACTGCCATATTTTGGCAGCTGGCTGAGGATCAAATGTCCCAGTTGCTGGTACTCAGAGGAATGCCAGAGACCTGGGAGCTCCAGGAGAGGGCACCATGGGGTCGGACATTAGAGGCATCATACATACATACAAACAGACACAGGAGCAGCAGGCAGGTTTGTCAGAGGCACTGGACAAACTGACACAAAAGCTGCAGAGCTGCAACAATAGGTGTAAGTGAGGACTACAGATGCTGGAGATCAGAGTCTAGATTAGAGTGGTGCTGGAAATGCACAGCAGGTCAGGCAGCATCCGAGGAGCAGGAAAATCGACGTTTCAGGCAAAAACTCTTCATCAGGAATGAAGGCTGGGATCCTCTGGGGTGCAGAGGTAAATGGGAGGAGGTTGGGGCTGGGGCTGGGAAGAAGGTAGTCAAGAGTACAATAGGTAGATGAAGGTGGGGATGATGGTCAGAGAGGAGGGTGGAGCAGATAGGTGGGAAGGAAGATTGGCAGATAGGCCAGGCCACAAGGATGGTGCTGAGCTGGAAGGTTAGAACTGAGTAAGGTAGGGGGAGGGGAAATAAGGAAACTGGTGAAATCCACAATGATGCCCTGGGGTTGAAGTGTTCCGAGGTGGAGATGAGGCGATCTTCCTCCAGGCGTCAGGTGGTGAGGGAGTGGCAGTGGAGGAGGCCCAGGGCCTGCATGTCCTTGGCAGAGTGGGAGGGGGAGTTGAAATGTTGGGCCACAGGGCGGTGGGGTTGATAAGTGCAGGTGACCCGGAGATGTTCCCTAAAGCGCTTTGCGAGAAGGCATCCAGTCTCCACAATGTAAAGGAGACCACATCGGGAGCAACGGATACAATAAATTACATTGGTGGATGTCCAGGTGAAACTTTGGATGTGGAAGGCTCCTTTGGGGCCTCAGATGGAGGTGAAGGAGGAGGTGTGGGCGCAGGTTTTGCTGCAACAATAAATCTGGGAGCCTGCTGCCTCAGCAATCTGAGTCTCTGGCTGCCCCTATAGCAGGTTAACAGCTACCATGGAGAGCCAGGTCCAGCATCCTCAGGGTCTGGTCAATATGTTCACATAGCTGCATTCCATCCTTTGAACCATTGGTTCTTAGAACCAATGGCATGGCGATAGGGGGCGAGGAACTTACTCCAGGTGCTTATTCCTCACAAGGAGACAGGACCGTGCCAATAGGCACCCAGCCAGTTGAGGAACCACCCACAGAGTCTCCTAGATGTCTCCTTTTAGGCCATTTCAGAGATGGCTGGGCCACCCACCTTCATCCTGGCTGCAGCCCTGAGCACGCTGAGTTCAATCTGAAGAGAGAGCACGAGCCTCTGGGCAAGACACACTCTGAATATCTGGGCCCCCAATACACAAATGCACATCCCCCAGTGTTGTCTGATAAAATTTCCAAGACAGTGGGCTCCGCTGTAGGCCGGTTCCCTGCAGAATCTGGAACTGCACTGAGAGGTGGAGTATCATGCAGCCACTGTGACTGAAGCATGCCCTGGGAGGCTGATGTTGGGAGTTGAGAATGAAGGTCCCATGGACTATGCGGTGACCTGGAGTCAACGGGTATCTGCTCTGACGTTCGTGTTGAGAATCCTTGGCATTTGTTTTCTATCCATTGGATGGGAGAGTGGGAGCCTATACATTCATGAGGGTGATAATGTGATTATTGCGGTTAATAGGCGTTTCACAGCTTTCAAGTCAGAAGTTCATCTTGACATCTGCGACTTGGTTGGAAAATGGGACTTGTCGCTTTCAGTGTCACAAAATGTCTATATTGGCATCTCGCAATTCTCCCAAATTTCTCTGCATTGCCCATGTCATCCGGAACCTTGGAAGATTCAGCCCTACATTGTTTTGATATTTGCTGAAAGATAAATATTCGTCAGGTCACTGGGAAAACCCAACACTTTTGTCACCCAAACAAGAGGATATTTCATCCTACCCAAAAAAAGAGGCCAGAACGTGTGACTGCAGCAAGGCCATAACATAGATGATATTAGATTGAATGCCTGTTTTACACCACACTCAAACTTATTTTCCATTGAGATCAGCCCTCTCAAAAATGAAACTTTTGCCAGTCTTTTTGTTGTCGCAGTACTCCCTCTGTATTGTTATAATGTGTCAATCTAACTTCTGTGCCAAAAGACTGATCACAAACCTGGGCAGGTTTCCATTAGATAGGAAAGTTCAATGCAGAAAACTTAATGATCAGGGTATTTTAGCTTCTGTATTTCATTGAAAACTATCAGATAGATTTCCCTTCGTATTGCTGGTGACGTTTGCCTGTGTTTTTGGGGGAAAATAATGTTGCCCCTCTAGAGCAACAATGCACCATTCAAAGGAGGATTCAACATTGTTCTAATCCATTGTTTTAATGGAAACTGCTTGGAAAGGGAATGGAAATGCTGAGTCACAGACAAGTCCTAAAGTTCTCAGAAGCTTTCCTAGTCATCTGAGGGAGAGGAGGGATTCCTGCATCTCAGCTCTGGAAGGGACCCCACAAACATGATGTGTTACAGGCAAGGAACGCTGGTAGAAGTTTTAAGCTCTCAGAATCCAATGCCCCAAACTCAGATCAAATGCAGGTTGCACTTCAATGACCACATAAGTGTAGCAAGTATTAGTGCACCTTTTTATATCTCCAACTCGCTCAAGAATGCATGGCCACAAGTTTCCCACAGATTTCTCAAGAACTCTCAACAATTTGCGGCACAACAGTTCAGTACTTAGCTCTGCTACCTCACAGTGTCAGGGACCTGGGTTCAATTCTATCTTTGGGCGATTGGCTCTGTGGAGTTTGCACACTCCCTGTGTATGCATGGGTTTCCTCCGGGTGCTCCAGTTTCCTCCCACAGTCCAAAGATGCACAGGTTAGGTGGTTTGACCATACTAAATTGCCCCAGGCATGTGCAGGTTGGGTGGATTAGCAATGCAAAATGCAGGGCTACAAGGGTTGGGGAGGTAGGTATGGGTGGGATGCTCTTCGGAGGATTGCTGTGGACTCAATAAGCTGAATGGCCCGCTTTGACATTCTAGGGATTCTATTAATTTCTTCCCTGTTTCACAATCCTTCATCAGCAAATACATAGTCATCCCTTCCTTCTTTCCTTCGGCAGCAGTTATCTCTTGACTTGTTTATTCAACTCTCATGACTCCTTCCTCACTTCATACATTTGTTTTCTATTCAACACTTCCCACATCCAGCTTGCCACATGCTTCTTTTCAGCTCAGCAGATGCATCACCAGCAGAAACAGTCACCTTTTTTTTCAGTAGGCATGCATCAACACCCGTCCTTCTAGCTGTGAGACAAGCATGTGTGTGGCACCAGGGGGAGAGGTTTGATTGGACGAAGACCTGCCACCTTCCTTGGTACGTCAAAACTGAATTAATAAGCTCTAGTAATCATTGAACCTGCAAAACGTTGCTCATTACGAACACTGAGTCTGGGGGCTTTTCTGAATATACTGTCTCTTACTTGTAACTTATAATAAAGCATGTGATACTGTCAGGGAAGTTCTGGCATGAAAAGTTAAACTAGATTTTGCCTTAGGCCCTACATCCAGACAAAGTGAGGGTCCTTACATTGTGCTTGCCAGCATAATCCAAAGAAAGTCTTACAAAATGGTTTTTACGGGAGCTTTGATTTCAGAATTAGTTGCCCATCTCTTTGGATTGGGCAAGAAATAATTATTGCTGTATGCTACATGGTAACATTTCCCAGCGGAGAGATTGCATTTTGGAATAATCATTTTTACTGGTTTCCCCTTCATGCCAGTCATCTGGGGTGCCTGTTAAAAATCTGCCTTTAACTCTAATTCTCTCTTTGCTACTACTGTTCGATCTGCTGAGTATTCCCAAGGTTTTCTGTCTTATCTCAGGTTTCCAGAATGCACATGATTTTTCTTTTGTTCCAAATTAAAATAGCACTCAAAAAGATTTCTAGTGGCTCTGGGCTAACATATCAAAGTTTACCTACTGTGGAATTTCGCCAGCTCTATTCCTGCCAGATGGGCAGATTAAGGTTGATCTGCAAATCCTTTAATGGTTAAAGGTCATAGAACTCTGAGAGCAGAGCACTGCCAATGAGTCAAGCTGAGCAATATGTGCATATGTGATGGGAATTGTACTCATTACCACAGAGAATTGCTAAAGTAAATCATATGGATATACTGAAAAGGAAGTTAGATGGGTAAGTCAGGGAAAAAGAAATAAAGTATTACAATGATAGATTTAGATAATGAAAAATAGGTGGAGTGAAGCATAGACTGTTTGGGCAAAATGGCCTGTTTTGATGCTGTCTCTCCAATTTAAATCTATGTTTTTAAAAAAACACCACGACAGACAAGTCCCAAACTCATGTCAACCAAAGCCTTCACATGCATATTTGTATAGTTGCCAATAAAATGATTGTGTATCTTGCCTTTATGAGAATTCACACTAAGGTCTCCATGTGCTTCAGATATACCATGTTGTGACCCTGCCTGCCATTTGGACTGCTTTGGTTTTATAAGCTATACAGCTACAGAAGCCAGTTAGCTTGTTGTAATGTCTGCTTCATGACTTAGATACTGTTTTAAATGCACTAACCCACTATTAATCAATCCATGACAAGCAATTAATTACTATACCAATACTATTAATGTGATGAGAAGGGCAAACTCTGGCTGATTTTCTCCAATGTAATCAAGGTACTAAGACAATTAGTATTACAGTCATTCGCCATGGGGATTGAATCTGCACAATGTTGATATTGGTGACTTAGCTGCTCAATGAGTCACCTCACTAAACCATCATAGAGTATAAGAGAATTTAATCTTGTGAAAATGAGCTTACATTAAAAATAATTTCTAAGTACGACAGTGAGATAGATCTATTTGCCACATGGTGCTATTCACATTCAGTGTCTGCAATTCTATAAGTAACAAAGGGTGACAGGTCATCTCATGGTTCTCATGACCACATTTATGGCATTATTGGAAGGTGCCCACAAGTATATTCCCTTCCTGTGTGTGTACCCACACCCTATGCAGAAAGCCAGCACATTTTCAAGGGTAGTTCAGGGTGGGCAAAACTTGTTGGTTTCACCAGCCAAACCTACATCCTATTCATAAACTCTCAGAGTTGCTTGCATGCCCAATCAGGTGGGGAATGAATGAACTGGTGACGTGAAGAAGGAAAAAGATTTAAAATAACATTAACAGAAATAAATTCCAAATAAAAATATTGGGGCGTATAGGGACATGGAAGAGATTTGAGGAATGTGATGGGGCATGGAAAGTATGACAGGGCATAGAGTAGCCTCAGGGATATGGGGGAAGGGGGGAGGCATACACAAAGAAGGTGTGGAGCAAGGTGTGGGGGGCAGATGTTTTATTGACAGTGAGGTCTAAAGGGCCTAAAATAAAGAATACAACAGGGTTGATGTTCTCGTGAATGGAAGCAGCCTTATAAGCTTCTTGTCTCACCATCCACTACCTCTGCTATTACATCATGTCTGCCTCTGGAGGATATGGCCCCATCTCTAGCCTGCCCAACACAAATCATTGAGCTCCTCAAGAGTCAAAACTGGATCACAAAATCAGGAAAGTTCCTTTCATCTTTATGAAATTCCATGAGGAATGCTATGCAAAGCATTCAACTTCTGGAATCCTATTTCCATTACATTGTCAACTTTCCCCAACCATATGGCATCAACTAGTTGCAGTGAATTTTAAACCAGACTTGCAATTGCATGGTGAGAACCTGATTAACTATTTTAATTAAGCACAAGCCACCTCTCCAAGATGGTGACATCAATACAACATGTAGCCATGAAAATTGAGGCAAGCATGCATCTGTTTAGGGTCATGTTTCTTGTTTTCATGTTGGAGGGAAGAACATGGAGATATCACTTTGTTTCAGCACAATCAATTCGCATAAGAACTGGAAAATGTTGAGAACAACTTCTAAGCAAGTGCACAGCCAAAGACATTGGAAGGGAAGAGTAAGAAAGAATCAAAATGGAATGCAAGAACAAGGCAAAATCAGCTGATTGTGTTAAAACAAAGAACTGTGGATGATGAAGATTTGAAACAAAAACAGAAATTGCTTGATAAACTCAATCTGTGGATAGAAAGCAAAGTTCACATTTTGAGTCCAGTGACCCCTCCTCAGAACTGATAGTTGCGAGGAAAAGTGGTATATATGGTAACGACATGGGCTGCGAGGGATGGGTTTGGGGAGGTGAAGAATAAGTGCACAGGTGGAGATGGAGCCCAGAGGGAAAGAAAGAAAGTTAGACAGACAAAGGAATAGGTGTAAGTAAGCCAAGGGTGGAGAAAAGCTGAAAAGATGATGGCTTATTACTAGCCGTCATTTCTGCTACTCTGTATATATATTCCCCTCCCATTCCATGTTAGCATTCCACAGAGACCATTCCCTCTTGGACATCCTCACCTACTCCTCTTCCTCCATTCCCAACAGCTTCCTATATCCCCAGTGTACCTCTCATGCAATCACAGATGGTGCATTACTTGCCTTTTCCTTCCATTCTCCTCACTATCCAAAGCTTCAAATGTGCTTTCCAGGTGAAGCAGCGATTTACCTGCACTTCGCTCAATCTAGTCCACTGTATTTGCTGCTCACAATGTGGTCTCCTCTATACAATATTGGGAGGCTGAGATGTCCGTAAAACTGCCCTGAACTTCCAGATTCCCACCACTTCAACATGTACAGAGGGTGGGGTTTATATGGAACAAGCTGATGGAGGAAGTGATAGAGGGGAGTACAGTTCCAACATTGAAAAGAAGTTTGGACAGATACATGAATAGGAAAGGTTTAGAAAGATATAGGCCAAATGCAGGAAAATGGGACTAGTTCAGTTGAGCAAACCTGGTCAGTATGGCCAATTTGGGCAGAAGAGCCTGTTTTTGCGTTGTATGACTCTATGACTCTATAAGCTCACCGTGCTTCCTAACCAACATTTCCACCTGCTGCAGTTCTCCAGCGAGACTCTACACGAGGTGGAAAAACAGCATTTCATTTTCTGCTTGATGATGCTTCAGCCTTTAGAATTCAATATCAACTTCACGGGACTATGCTCCGAAAGTTTGTGATTTCAAATAAACCTGTGGGACTATAACCTGGTGTTGTATGATTTCTGACTTTGGCCACCCCAGTCGAACACCAGCACCTCCTCATCAGAGTTTAATAACGTTAGGGCCTGAGCACCTTCTTCCATGTCTTTTATCCACCCCCATTCTCTAGACCCTGTCGCCACATGGGCTGCTTTCAGCACAGCCACCCATTTTCACTTATTCATTTTCCCCATTATCAGCTTTTTCCTCTTTTCCTGGCTTACTTTCAATCATCTGAGGAGCAGGCGAGTCGACGTTTCTGGCATAAATCCTTCAAGAGGAAGGCTGTGTTTCTCGAGTACCATACTCTTCGACTCTGATCTCCAGCATCTGCAGTTCTCACTTTCTCATTGTTACTTTCAATCATCCCTTTGTCTGCTTATCTTTCTTTTACTCTCCCTGGGCACTGTGTCCACCTGTCCACTGACTCTCTTCTCCCACCACTCCTGTCATTAGCATTTTCCTGGCTGCTATCATTGCTGAAGAAGAGTGTCTGGACTTGAAATAATAGCTCTTCTTTCTCTCCACAGATGCTGGCAGCCCTGCTGAGTTTCTCCAGCAATTTTGGTTTTTGTATCAGATGGTTATGACACAGGCATAGAAATGAAAGCAGAGTCCAGAGAATGTGAAAATGGTTATAATAGAACAATGAAGGAGGCGGATGTTTGGCAACTCTGATAAAGGGAAAGCTTTTGTGGGCCAGGAATGTGGTGGAACAAAGACAGAATTGTTATATTGGTGTCAATGGACAGTTTTGCTGCCAGTTTCTGAACAGCTGATCCTGTGAAGGAGATGGCAACCTTACTCTAAATCTGCTGGATTTTCTAAATCTAACTGCCAGGAAGGCCTGCTATTGAGCCATTGAAATGAAACTGCAAGTGAAACTATTTAATGTGTTTCTATCATGCTGAGCAGGTTAGTATAACAAGAGCACAAGAAAGCTACTTTCAAGTCCTAACCTTGGCTGACATTTGCACTTGGGCATCCCCCCTGACAGTGAATTGAATTAACATTAGCAACAGCATTCAGATAGTGTCAGGATCTTATATTGTCAAGTACAAAGGCTTTACAGAATTCACACTGAATATTGGATGACTGACTGTTTGTTGTAGAACTTCTGCTCTGCATAATTAGCATCCTCCTGACTAACCACAGACAAAAATGTTGCTTAGAGAACATTTTAATGGGATCAGACACATTGTTTAAAACTTTTACTTTGCATACTAATCTTTCTACATGTTTAATGAACTTTTAAAAAATGGCTTTCAGATAATTCATGTGATTATTTAAAGCTAATTCATGTTGTGCATTCTGTTAGAAATTGAAAGGCGAATGATTGAATGATGAGGTAAATCTACAACATGCATGTTGTTAATCATTGTATATCCATCTCTTTTTGCTGAATTTTTCTGCACACAGAATTCAAATCTTTTGAGGATGCTAAAAAAGTCTCATGTTTATTTATTAAATATAACAGCATAATATTCCAGATACTGTCTTCCCAAGTCTTGGTTTGATCATATTTGCTCTCCAATAATGTGTACATCAAAATATTAATGATAAAATATTGAGCTGCACTATGGGGCAGTTAACTCAAAGAATCCAGTTTTCTCACAGTCGGACAGGTTCCAACTTGAAACATTAATGTGAGTTAAGCAAAATGATTTTTGATAGATTTTTGGTTGATTACAGCAGACATTGTGGTGGGTGGGAGAGTGCAACTTTAACCTATAGGCCCAATAGTGATAGATTAGCCATGCAAAAATAACAATTGCAACTTGCATTTATATTGTCTCTTTAACACAGTAAAATCTCCCAAAGTGCATTATCAAACAGAATTCAATATTGAGCCAAGTAAGGAGATAAAAACCTACACTGGGAAAGCAGGCCATCTGGCCCATTGAGTACACACCGCCTCTTTGAAGAGCATTCCACCCAGACCCATTCCTGCAATCCTGCATTTTCCATGGCTAATCAAGCTGGCCTGCACATCCCTGGACATTATGGGTAATTTAGCCTGGCCAATCCACCTAACTCGCACGTCTTTGGACTGCGGGTAGAAACCGGAGCACTGAGAGGAAACCCATGCGGACACAGGCAGAATGTGCAAACTCCACACAGACAGTCACCTGAATGCAACTGAGTCCTGATGCTGTGAGATAGAAGTGCTAACCACTGAGTCACCGTGCCACCCTTAGGCCACTAAAGTCTTAGTAAGTTTTAAGAAGCATCTTAAAGAAGGAGAGAGAGTGAGAAGTGGAGAGATTTAGTAAGGAGTTCCAGAGACTAGGTTCGTGATAGTTGATGATATGGTTGACACTGGTGGCATGATTACAATTTGAGAGAGACAAGAGGCAAAATTGGAGGAGCACAAAAAAAGTCTTAAAAGGCTCTAGGCCTGGAGGAGACTGTAGAGATTGACAGAGATGCAATTCAAAAGGGATTTGATAGTAGGGCGGAAAACTTTGAAAGGACAACTTCAACACAATAGTCACCAATATAGGTCAGGAAAATCTAGGGTGCAGATAAATGGTACCTGATGTGAATTAGAATATGGACATCAGAAATTTGGATAAGATCAAGCTTATGAATGATGGAAAATGGGAAAGTAGCCCAGGAGACCATTTGAATAGTCAAGTCTAGAAATAACAAAGGGATCCAGTAGCAGATGCTGAAAATGTGTTGCTGGAAAAGCGCAGCAGGTCAGGAAGGGCTCATTCCTGAAGAAGGGCTCATGCCCGAAACGTCGATTCTCCTGCTCCTTGGATGCTGCCTGACCTGCTGCGCTTTTCCAGCAACACATTTTCAGCTCTGATCTCCAGAATCTGCAGTCCTCACTTCCTTCCAGTAGCAGATGACCTAAGACAGGATTGAAGACACCCATTGCTATTGAGATGGAAATCAGTGGTCTTGCAGATTGTCTGAATATGTGGTCAGAGTTTGGCAACACAGAAATAGGCCCATTGAGTTTGTGCAGGTCAAAAACCGTGTACCTAACTATCCAGTAACATTTTCCAGCACTTGGCCCCTAGCCTTGCATATATTGGCATTGCAAATACACATTAAATGCTTCTTAAGAGTTACAATGCTTTCTGCCTCTACCACCTTTGCAGGAAGTGAGTTCCAGAATTTTTCCAAACTCTAATCCTCCTACCCCTTACCTTAACACCCAGTCATTGATTCTTCCACCAAGGGGAAAAGTTCCTTGTCTACTCTATGACCCACATAATTTCATACAAATCAGACCTGGCTCTTCTCAGTCTCCCCTACTCCAAGGAGCACACTCCACTCTGTCCAATCTCTTTTCATAACTAATGCTCAGGTAAGTATGAGAAATGTTCCATGGTTCAGTGGCAGTTTCATACATCTACAGACATTCAGGGCAAGACATAACCTTACACAACTGATTGCTGCTAATTTTTCATCTGGATGGAACTGAGTGCATTGATGTCTAATTTCTACACCAATGCACATTACTGGCTGTTATTTTTTCATATGAATTCATAAAGAACTTTTTTACTGATATTGAATATGTTTGTATTTCTGCTGAGAACAGTCCCTGATATGTTTACTTTTACTGGCCTACCAACAACTTGTTCTCTCTTCCGGCAAAATTACCCAGCACAAGTTTATTTATAATCTAGCATTTCTGCCCAACTTCGATTGCCTTTGGCAGCATATCTGTAGTGTAAATGCATCATTTGTAGAATTTACAACAACCATGAGCCATTTCACACAAAACTGTGATTTGCAGAGACAGGAATTGACACGGTTCATTTGTAAAAAAAATCCTTGAGATTTGCAGTTAAGTTGGAGTGATATATCTTTACTTAATTTGTAGCTGGAGACAATTGCAGCATAGTCAGAATTTGCAAATATTATTGCATAACTGACGTTTAGCTCTAAAGTTATATTTACACCCAATTTTCTCACAGCCACTCCTGAACATAAGGAATTAAACTGCAGAAAGTTCTATTGGTGGCAGCAGGTCTTCCAAGGCAATAATTTAGATATGATTCTTATTACATAATGATATAATGACCTAATAAATACTTCCTTCAATTGGACATGCATAATGTATATCTTTCTGAGTCCAACACAATGCATAACCATTTTAACCACAGAGATGAAATCAAAGTGTGTAAAATTAGGCAGTAAGCAGCAGCACAGACTGCAATGAACAAGTGTAACCAGTTCCTGGTGATCTACCTGCTGGGATGGCAAAGAATTTGACTGGATTGTGAGGTCTAATCTTCAAAATTGACATTTCAGGTGCTACATGTTCCTAAATTGCATGGAATTAAAAATGCCGACTGTACATTGGATTAAAAGTGTTTGTCTGGGTAAAAAAATCTTTGAAACCACCAACCAAACTTGTTTTATGTAACACTGTTTACTGGTTCACTGTGAATTTGGGAGAAGGAGGTTATGAAATATCATGGGATACATTGCAAGGCAATGATATGCATGAGAGGGCTCACGGACCATTCAGTTCATATCTTCAAAGATTAGATATGATTTTAAGGGCCAGTAAAATTTTAGAACTCAAAACTAAAAGTGAGGAGGCTAATACTCTGAATAAAGCTGCTTTTTGAGTGCAAGAAAGAAATTTTGCAAATGCCAGTTAGTCCAGAATTGTATGGCACACTAACAAATCTTCTGGCTGCCAAGAAAGCAAACAATGTGTCATTCAAAATAATCATCCACAAGTTAATGTCACAAGAGGCTGAAAACAGTTACGGATTCGGAATCAGCAATGAGAAAAGCAGTGAAACGTTTGGTGAGTATATTGTAGCACTGATGAATTTATCCTTATTTTGCAACTTGGGCACATTCTTAGACCATGTATTATGAGACAGATTTGTTTATGGATTGGCAATCAAAAAATAATCTAAATCAAAGTTACAAAACACACAGAATCGTATATTTGAGCTTGTGTCTAAGGTTGTGTTCACCATTAAAAAAAATGTATAGGAATTTCATCCTATGCAAGTGACTAGTTATCATGCAAATAACAGAAATGTTTGTAGTGAGGTATGGATAAGTGACAGTACATTAACATGCTAATTAATATGGCTTGTTGCATTGTGAATAAGGATAAGGACAAGAGGGAATTGTGTGAGTTACCTCTAATTGTGAGCATGATTCAAATGAAAGCTTACTCTTGTGAGGTGATAGAAATATGTGGACAAATGGAGTGCGATATCCAATGTAAGGACAAGTTCCTTAAGTTGTCCATTGTTGTAGAGCGATATGTCAACAAATCAAAGTTAATAAATAAAGACTGGTTACATAATCTGAAGTTAGGTGAGAAGCATATTTTGTAATTGGAGTTGATAGAGAGGCCTGATCAGCTATTGAATAGTGAGGTAGATAGGATAGTGAAGTAGGCATTTGGTATACCTGCCTTTATTGGCCAAGACATTGAGTATAGGAGTTGGGAGGTCATGTTGTGGCTGTACAGGATATTTGTTCAGCCACTTTTGGAATATTGCGTTCAGTTCTGGTCTCCCTATTATAGGAAGGATGTTGAAAAACTAGAAAGGGTTTAGAAAAGACTTACAAGGATGTTGCCAGGATTAGAGGTTTTGAGCTATAGGGAGAGGCTGAATACGATGGATTTCTTTTTTCTAGAGCTTCGGATGCTGAGGGGTGGCCTTATAGAGGTTTATAAAATCATGAGTGGCGTGGATAGGCTAAATAGCCAAGATTTTTTCTTGACGTGGGGAGTCAAAAAGTAGAGGGCACAGGTTTAAGGTGAGAGGGAAAAGATTTAAAAGAGACCTAAGGGACAACTTTTGCTCACAGAGGGTGGTGCATGTGTGGTATGAGCTGCCAGAGGAAGTGGTAGATACTGGTAAGATTACAATATTTAAAAGGCATCCGGATGGATATATGAATAAGAAGGGTTTAGAGGTATACGGACCAAATGCTGGCAAATAGGACTAGATCAGTTTAGGATATCTGGTTTGCATGGACAAGTTGGACTGAGGGGTCTGTTTCCATGCTATATACCTCTATGACTCTGACTATGACTCTATGACAGCAGCAGCTGTATTGCAAGGCTGAAACAGTTCCTTTTGTTGTCAAAACCAAGCCTGAAGAGGAGCTGAAGAAGTTGGGAGATTTGGTGCACTAATGAAAGCTGGTTACTGTGATTGCAGTAATTGTAGTAATCTAATTGTAGTCATGCCCAGATCAAATAAGGCTGTAAGCGTAAGTGGAGACTATACCATCACCATCAATCAATGGTTAATAACTAGTATTCAGTAACGACCTCCAAGATTTGCATGCAGAGTTAGCAGGATACAAATAGTCTGTTTTTGTTTCTCACCCTGAAGAACTTTGATAAAGGCCTTACCTTTGTCAATCTCACAATTGTACCACATGCCAGCAGCATATGTGGCAAACACACAGCATATGCTGCAACCAAAATTCTACATAAATAACATTGACTGGCCTGCCTCATTAATCATCTTTGTCACTTCCTCAAAAAACTCAATCAAGTTTGTGAGACATGACATCTGCACAAAATCATGATTCCTATCACTACTTAGTCCATATTTTTCCAAATGTGAATAAACCTGGTTCCTAAGTATCCTCTCCAATACTTTTCCTAACACTGTCATAAGGCGCACTGGTCTACAATTTCCTGGATTATCCCTTTTACCCTTTTTAAACAAATGAACAAAGTTGGCTATTCTCCAATTCTGTAGGAGCTCGCCTGTGACTAACGAGGATTTCATACAAGGCTCCAGCAATTTTTTCCGTCAATATGCTGGGATAGATCCTGTCAGCTTCTGGGGACTTGTCTACCTTAATGCTTTTCAAAACAGGTAACACCTCCTTTTTTATTTGACATGCCCTAGATTAACAACATATCACTCTCGATACTTACTATTCACCATGTCCTTCTCCTTTGTGACTTCTGACACAAAGTATTTGTTAAGGACCTCATTTATATCCCATGACTCTGTGCATACATTTTCTTCTTTAACCTTGAATGGACCTATCCTTTCTCTTGCTCCCCTCTTGCTTCATCTAAACAAAACGAAAGGTCTTGGAATTTTCCTTAATCCTGTTTGGCATTTCACAGCCTCTTTTAGCTCTTCTAATTCCTAGTTTAATTTCTTTTTTGCTTTTTTTTATATTCCTCAAGGAAGTTTGGTCGTGTACAGGCAATGGATGTGAATAAAATGTTCTTGGGAGACAAAAACAGAAGTCCTAACAGCCTGTTAGTTCTGTCTGGTGGACAACGTGTTGAAAAATAAGGCAAGACTGGGCTGCTCTGAGCATTTAGGTGGACACTAAGTGAGTGAGAGCTAAGAGAGCAAGTGAACAGTTCTGAGATGCAGCCTTGTTCAATCAGTTAATCAGGTCTCTGTCCCTGCACACAGAGTGTCCAAGCAATAGCATTCCAACAGTAGTTGTCGATGTGCTCCAAGCTGCAGCAATGAAGTGCAGAAGTGCACTGTAAGTGTCAGAATGTCGTGAGGCTGGCATGTTTCAGATGGCAACATCTATGGACACGTGCAGTCACTGCCCATGGAGTTTGCCTGAGACGGATGTCCGGAGATGCAATTGGCAAGCTGGAGTTTCATGTTAGGAATGGTTGGTGTCTAGTTTCTAACCAATGGGTGGGAGAATAGGAAAATGCATGTTAATGAGGTAAAATTAATGAGATGCTTCAGGGAAGCAACCAACATAATTAAAGACCCCTCCCACCCCTGTTATACTCTCTTCCATCAGACAGAAGATAGAATGGACCGGGCATATATTAAAGTTTATGTCTCTTTGCACCTTCTCTGTCACTGTGATACAACATTCTGCATTCTGTTCTATTGCTCTGATGTAAGGTATGATTTGTCTGAATTGCACGCAATACAGTACTTTTCACTGTACCGCGGTACGTGTGATAATATTAACTCAAAACTAGTAATAAAGAGGGTGATCGTGAGTAATGATCCTGATAAATAGGCTTCTTGTAACTCACAAGCAAAAATCTCATCTTGACATTTGAAACTCAGTTGGAAAATGTGCCTTGTTGCTCTCGAGAAAGGTCACACTCAACTGCTGACGTGATTCTTATAAATTTCACACCATAGCCCATGTCATTCAGAATCTGGGAAGATTCTGAACATAACCTTTCAAACTATGGATTTGGAGGAGTAGTCAGTTATGGATAATAGTGAAAAGAAGCCCATGTTGCATACTCTTTCCAAGAATGACCAAAACTCTGTATCAATAGAAAAAGGAGTTAATAGAATCATCTTCAGAATTTAAAACAAATCACAAATTTCTGTTGTGCAAATGTTTTATGCAGTAACCTGGAAATTATGAGTAGTATGCTGTGGTGCCGTCCTCATGTAGGGGTAGTATCGTAGTATCAAAGAGTCACAGAATTATTTGATCACAGATGTAGGCCATTCCGCTCATCATGCCTGTGCTCGCTCTCTGGAGAAACTCACCTCATGCCTCCATCCCGTATTCCCCCTGTAACTGTGCACATTCTTCCTTTTCACATTTTAATTCCCTCCTGAAAGCCTCAATCGAACCTGTCTCCATCACACTTTCATGGAATCCATTATAGATAAGTATCTTCCAACCTCAGCAACTGAAAATGACACAGAACTCAGAAAGACTTGAAAACTATTGAGGAACAGACATTGAATAGTTGGACAAAATTTGATCAGTGTAAGATGATGAACTGAAACCTTTCTGTAATTGTAACGAGTTTTCATGTGAGCAAGGCTGGCTCACACAGTCACAGAGGGGTGGCACGTGGCTCGAGAATTTTGGCAAAGCTTCAAATGAAACACTTAGGAATAGTTAGTATGACAACTAAGCAAGAGACATAGAGTCATAGAGTTGTACAGCATGGAAACAGACTCATCGCTTCAACTGGTCCATGCCAACCAGATATCCTAAATTAATTTGGTACTATTTACTAGTATCTAGCCCACACTCCTCTAAACCCTTCCTATTCATATTCATCCAGTTGTCTTTCAAATGTTGCAATCGTACCAGCCTCCACCACTTCCTCTGACAGCTCATTTCATAACTCACCACCCTCTGTGTGAAAAAGTTGCCCCTTAGGTCCCTTTTAAATCTTACTCCTCTCACCTTAAACCTATGCTTTCTAGCTTTGGACTCCCCCATCCTGGGGAAATGACTTTGGTTATTTACCCTATGCATGCCCCTCATGATTTTATAAACATCTAAAAGGTCATCCCTCCACCTCCAACGCTCCAGGGAAAACAACCCCAGCCTATTCAGCCTCTCCCTATAGCTCAAATCCTCCAAGCCTGGCAACATCCTTTTAAGTCTTTTCTCAACCATTTCAAGTTTCACAATATCCTTCCAATAGGGAAGAGACCAGAATTGAGTGCAGTATTCCAAGCAATTCTGGGTAATCCAAGATGGAGTCTAGAGTGCGGTGCCGGAAAAGCACAGCAGGTTAGGCAGCAGGAATGATGAAGGGCTATGCCTGAAACATCAATTCTCCTGCTCCTCAGATGCTGCCTGACCTGCTTAGCTTTTCCAGCACTACAGTCTAGACTCCATCTTAGATTAGGAGAAAGTGAGGACTGCAGATGCTGGAGATCAGAGTTGCGAGTGTGATGCTGGAAAAGCACAGTAGGTCAGGCAGCAAGAATGGTGAAGGGCTTATGCCCGAAATGTCGATTCTCCTGCTACTCGGATGCTGCCTGACCTGCTGTGCTTTCCAGCATTATACTCTCGACTCTGATCTCCAGCATCTGCAGACCTCATTTTCTCCTAATCCAAGATAGTTGACAAGACAAAATTGTGGCTGTCAGAGCTGATCATTGTTTGAAGTATTTTCAGTGCTGGAGCTGATTTCCTGGAATTCTAGGACTAATAATTACTGTTTTATAAGCTGTTGCGTTGTTTTGGAACTTTGGGAAAAAGAGGTTGTGCAGATTTCCCTTGTTTTGATAATGATCTGGACTCACTAGTTATTGGAACATAGGAAAATAGGAACAGGAGCACACCATTCAGCCTGTCAAGACAGCTCCAGCATTCAATTTGATCAAGGTTGGATATTTACCCCCATGGCGCACTTCCTCATGGATGAAACACCAATACAGAACACATAGTAGACAAGATACAGTCTACTCGTGCTTGCCATGGATTTTTAGAGGAGCATATCAAATCAGGAAATTTAATTTTGTTCTGTTCTGTTCAAAACTTCCATGAAGCAGAACAGTATCAAACACACCCTTACTTCACCTTACTGTCCAACATAAATACAGCTGCTGAAATATCTGTTATTATGGTTAAAGAAGCACTCAAAACAAATGCTGCAAAACTTGCTCGTTTTTTTTCCCTGAAGAGTAGGAAACCTCCCACTCTTTGCTTCTGTTAGAGACTTGTTTTCAGAAATGTTTCATAAAGTCCAAAAGTTCTGGAGAAACTCAGCAGGCCTGGTAGCATCTGTGGTGAGAGAAACAGATACAATATTTTAAGTCTTCGAAATATTAACTCTGTTTCTCTCCAGAGATGCTGCCAGACTCACTTAGCTTCTCCAGCATTGATTTACTTCAGATTTCCAGCATCTACATTGTTTCACTTTGAAGGATATATTTCAGTAAGGTTCTGCCAAACTTGACAATTAATGTTGGATGCACATAATTCAGCCACGACCCACAAGAGATAGCACACAAATGAGAGTACAGTTTCAGGCAACACTAGCATTTTGTGTTTTGAGAAATTTGGTAAACATCATAGATGTGTGACCACAAAAGAGATTTGGTTGAAATTGTGAGGGAAGTGAGGACTGTCCATATAGGTCACATGATTCCAGCAAAAGATAAACCAAAACATGAACATAATTCAGTTGACCATAAGTTCAAAGCAGAGTATGCAGGAGCCTGAGCAGCTGAGTTGATAGCATTCCTGCCACGGAATCTGCCACTCCAGGGCTTGTTGAGCACATAAGGAATGCTAATGTGGCCTCCAAAATCCTTCCAACACTCCACACTATTCCCTAAGGGAGGAAGTAAGCAAGAAGAAATGCAAAATAAGCAAACTAGAGTATGAACCTGGTCAGATTTCAATGTCTCGAGTTCCAATTTGGAAAAGAAGTAGGAACCCTTGTGGATAATGAGCTAAAACAAAATAGTCCAAAAGCCACCACTATGATAATAACTCAAATGAAATCAGGAAGACTTTGTAAACAAGTTGTTAAATGAGATTTTCAAATATATATCAAGAAAGAAATAAAATAAAGCAACAATCTTTTAAAAAGGGGAACAGTGTAATGTATTCATATTATTACCTGCAGACATAATGACAGAATGACATGATAATCACCTTCTTGAACTGTCAATGTTCAGTGTCCATATTACTTTCTGAGTGTCACATGTTCCATAATATTAAGGGGTGAAATCTCCCCACCCTGAATGATGTGGACAATAGTGAGTAGGTTGGGAAAATATAGAGAGACTGAGGGATCCAGGACAAATGGGGTCTTTGACAAAAATGCAGGCAATATATGTAAAAAGGTAAATGAGTTCGTAGTGCAGATTGAAATGGGCAAATACAATGTTGTAGGTATCACAGAGACATAGCTGCAAGGAGATCAGGTCTGTTAACTGAACATCCAAGGATACACATCCTATCGAAAGAACAGGCAGATGGTCAGAGGCAGGGTTGCGTTGTTTGTAAGAAATGAAATTAAATTAATAGAAGAAAGTGATATAGGATCAGAAAATATAGAGACTGTGTGTTGTGTGTAGATGTGGTTCTGTTCGCCAAGCTTGGAATTTGTGTTGCAGACGTTTCGTCCCCTGTCTAGGTGACATCCTCAGTGCTTGGGAGCCTCCTGT
>NC_057711.1:79208865-79302077 GCF_004010195.1 Chiloscyllium plagiosum | reverse complement strand
AACTCACCAGGATGAAGGACCTGATACCCAGCATGAGCAAAACCAATGTAGTGTACAAAATCCCATGCAAGGACTGCACAAAACACTACATAGGACAAACAGGAAGACAGCTAACGATCCGCATCCATGAACACCAACTAGCCACGAAACGACACGACCAGCTATCCTTAGTAACCACACACGCAGACGTCGTTGATAGCAAATTCAACAAAAGGGGTGAGATGAGGAGGAAATTCTTCTCTCAGGGAGTTGTGAGTCTTTAGAACTCCTTGCCACAGAGAGCTGTGGTGGGAGAGTCCTTGTGTATATTTAATGCTGATCAGAAGAGGAATCAAGGGCTACTGGGAAAAAGCTGTAAAGTAGATGTGAGAAATGTTGGAACAGCCATGATCCTGTTAAATGGTGGAGTAGACTTGAGGGACTGAGGGGCTGAGGGTCCTACTCCTGCTCCTATTTCTTATGCTCTTAAAAGTATTGTTCATGGATGCGGATCGTTAGCTGTCTTCCTGTTTGTCCTATGTAGTGTTTTGTGCAGTCCTTGCATGGGATTTTGTACACTGTGGAGTAGACTTGAGGGACTGAGGGGCCGAGGGTCCTACTCCTGCTCCTATTTCTTATGCTCTTAAAAGTATTTTGTGGAAAGCCTAAAAGATGTATTTTTGGAGAAGCTTGTGACATAGCCAACTAGGGAACAGGCAAGTCCGAATTTGGCAAAGTGTAATGAGGCAGACTTGATGAGGGAGCTTAAGTTGAAGGAACCCCTAGCGGGCTGGGAAATTATGATAGAATTCAGTTTGAGAAGGAGAAGCAGGAATCAGAATGATATTACAATTGAGTAAATTTAGCTACAAAGACATGAGGGAGGAGCTGGCAGGAGTTGATTGGAAGGCAAGCCTAGCAGGGAAGATGGTGGATCAGCAATGGCAGGAGTTTCTGGGGATAATTCAGGAGAGACAGCACAAAATCATCCCAAGGAAGAAGAAACGTACTAGGGGCAAGTTGTGGCAACCATGGCTGACAAGGGAAGGCAGTGACAGCATAAAAGCAAAAGAAACAGCATACAATGTGGTGTGGATTACTGAGAGGCCAGAGGATTGGGAAGCCTTTAAAAAACCTTTTAAATGTCTTTAAATAAGAAAGCTATAAGGGTAGAGAAGATGAAATATGAAGGTAAGCTACCTCATAATATAAAAGAAGATTACAGCGTTTTTTTAGATGTATCAAAGATAAGAGAGAGGCAAGAGTGGACTTTGCTGGAAAATAAAGCTGGAAAAGTACTAACGGAAACAAAGAAGTGATGAAGGAACCAAAGAGGTACTTTGTATCAATCTTCACAGTGGAAGACACCAGTAGTATACCAGAACTCCAACTGAGTCAGGAGCAGAGGTGAATGCAGTGACCATTACTTAGGAGAAGATGTTGGGAAGGCTGAAAGGTCTGAAGGTGGATAAATCACCTGGACCTGATGGACTACACACTAGTGTTCTGTAGGAGGTAGCTGAAGAGGTTGTGGAGGCATTTGTGGTGATATTTCAGGAATCACTGAAGTCAGGAAAGGTCCAACAGGACTGTAAAATGTTTATTTTAACATTCCTGTTTAAGAAGGGAGAGAGGCAGAAGATGGGAAAATATACCTGATTTAAGGCTACTTGGCTATAGGTGAGTTAAGGCTACCTAAGACAACTTTGGTTGTTGTCGGATTTCAGACTCCATTAATAAGGATACAATTGCAGAAAACTTAGAAGTGCATGCTGAAATAGGACTGCGCTTCATGGCTTCAACAAGGGGAGGTCATGCCTGAAATATCTGATGGAACTCTTTGAGGAGATAATGAGCAAGTTAGACAAAGGAGAACCAGTGGATGTGATAATTTGAATTCATGTGGTGCAATGGTAGTGTCCCAACCTCTGGACCCAGATTCAAGTCCCACCTTCTCCAGTGTTTAATAACAGCTGTGAACAGGTTGATTAGGGGAAAATATGCGGCAGATAACATAGGAAGAAGCTCCTCACAGTGGGAATCAAGGATACAATTATAAGGTAGCACTGTTGTCTCACAGTTCCAGGGAACTGGGTTTGACTCCAGCCTTGGGTGGCTATGTATTTGAACTTCGCACATTCTGTCTCTGTGTGGGTTTCCTCCAGATACTCCTGTTTCCTCCCACAGTTAAAAATGTGCAGTTTATATGGCCATGCTAAACATTGTGCTGCAGTATCCAGAGATGTGTTGGTTAAGTGGGTTAGCCATGGTAAAACCCCCATATAGGATTACAGGGATGGGGTGGAGGGTTTTGGAGGGTCTGTGAAGACTGGATGGGCTGTAGGGATTCTATGATTTTATGACAGGTTGCCTCACAGGAGGCTGCTAAATGAGATGAGACCGTGGCATGAGGGGATATGATACTGATATGGATAGAACATTGGCTGGTTGGCAAGAGGGCAGAGAGTAGGGATAAAGCAGTTGTTTTCAGTAAAGCAGCCAATGACTAGTGGCATCCCGCTGGGGACAGTGTTGGCATCACAACGATTCACATTATACATTAATGATCTGGACGAAGGAACTGAAGGCATTGGTGCAAGGTTTGCAGGTTATACAAAGATAAGAGGAGAAATAGGTAGTGTTCAGGAGGTGAAGAGGCTGCAGAAGAACCTGGACAGGTTAGGAGAATGGGCAAAGAAATGGCAGATGGAAAACAATGTGGGAAACTGTGAGGTTATGTACTTTAGTAGGAAGATTAGAGGTACAGACTGTTTTCTAAATGAGGAAAGGCTTTAGGAATATGAAGCATAAAGAGACTTTGGAGTCCTAGTTCAGGATTCTCTTCAGCTTAACATACAGGGTCAGTTGGCAGCTAAGAAGTTATAAGGCTCAGATCAGAACATATTTGGAATATTGTCAGCAGTTTTGGGCCTATATCTAAGGAAGGGTGTGTTAGTGTTGGAGCGGATCCAGAGGAGGTTTAGCAGATTGATCCCAAGGATAAAGAGCTTGTCACACAAGGAGTGGTTGAGGACTCTGGATCTGTACTTGATAGAGTTTAGAAGGATGAACAAGGCTATATGATTGAAACTTACCAAATACTGAGAACCTGGATAGAATGGGCGTGGAAAAGATATTTCTATAAAGAAACTGGGACCCGAGAGCACAGCCTCAGGGTGAAGGGACGACTCTTTGGAATTGAGATGAGGAAGGATTTCTTCAGTCAGAGGGTGGTAAATCTGTGGAACTTATTGCTGCAGAAGGCTCTGCCTGTATTCCTGATGAAGGGCTTTTGCCCGAAACGTCGATTTTACTGCTCCTTGGATGCTGCCTGAACTGCTGTGCTTTTCCAGCACCACTCTAATCTAGATAGTTTCTTGGTCAAAGTTTGTGGTGCTGGAAAAGCACAGCAAGCCAGGCATCATCTGTGGAGCAAAAGATTGACATTTCGGGCATAAGCCCTTCATCAGGAATGTGGATGCATGGAGGGGAAGGGGGCTGAGAGATAAATAGCAGGGTGGGGGTGGGAGTCAGGGTGGGGCAAGGTAACTGGGAAGGTGATAGATTGGGGTAATGGGGAGGTGATGGTGATAGATTGGAGGGGAGGGGGGAGCGAAATAGGAAGATGCACAGGTAGGGCAGGTCAACAGGATGGTGCTGAGTTGGAGGGTTGGATCAGGGTTGAGGTGGAGGGGAAGGAGATTTGGACCCTGGCGAAATCATTGATATCACATAGTTGGAGGGTCCCAACGCAGAAAATGAAGTGTTCTTCCTCCAGACATTGAGTGGCTTGGATTTGGCAGTGGAGGAGGCCCAGGACTTGCATATCCTTGGCGGAGTGGGAGGGAGCGTTGAAGTGGTCAGCCACAGGGCAGTGCGTGTGTTCCAGAGAAGTTCCCTGAAATGTTCCGCAAGTTGGTGTCCTGTCCCCCTAATATAGAGGAGACCACATCGCGAGCAACGGATAGGTAAGGTATTTGGATGTGCAGGAAAATCTCTGCTGAATGTGGAATGATCCTTTGGGACCTTGGACAGAAGTGAGGGGGAAGGTGTGGGCGCAGGTTTTACACCTCCCGCAGTGGCAAGGGAATGTGCTGGGGGTGAAGGCTGGGTTGGTGAGGTGGACCTAACAAGGGGAGTGGAATTGTTCACCTTATTTCATAATCTGTTAAAATATGAGTGTGTGTGTGTGTGAGAGAGAGAGAGAGAGAGAGAAGCTATCATTTTTCATTTCTACCATATACAGAGGAACCTCGATTATCCGAACAAAATGCGTGGGTAGTATTTCGTTTGGATAATTGATTATTTGGTTAATTGATTCAATGCCTCTCCTCTGGGGCTCGAAGTTTTCTGAAGTTTCTTTTTTCCTTGCTCTGCCTGCCTTGCTCTCTCTCTCTGTCTCAGGGTTTGTTTCTGAGCAGAGACACATTTGTGTGTAAGGGACCTGCAGCATTACTGAAGCCTCCCGCCACAACCCCCTCCCATCAGTTCAGTTGGGATTGACACAGCGAGCACGTGCTAAGTCCACTCCCTGTTTAGGAGTCTAGGCAGCAGCACACTGCGCAAGACCCCTGGCTCCCTGTCTATTTCCACTCCCCCCCCCCCCCCCAGTCTGGCCGTGAGAGACTGAATACTCTGGTATTTTCTGCCAGATGGCAGGAGGGAGAAGAGTTTGAGTGAGGGGAATGTGGGGTCTTCTACAATGCTATTAGCCTTTCGGACCCCAAATTCCACTATTTAAAGAAAATTCCATTAATTTATTTTTTGACTCTATAAGTGAACATTACACAACTATTCACAACTCTAAGCATCCCCACCACCTTTTTCTTAACTGTTTACTATCTGCCTCCAACTCAATAACAATATGCTTTCCAAAAAGACACTTGTTAAAATTACATCAATTTAATTTCAAAACCAGACAGCCGCTGTCACCTTCTATGTCTTTCTTCTTCTGGGTTAGGATCTCCCTCTCTTCTTTTTACTGTGAGTATGTTTCACATAAAAAGATACCTTTGATAAAGAGTATTTCTTAATTTCTAGGAGAGCAACATGTTAGATCTCCAGGCGTTTCTATCTTGATGGCAGTTGCTCTCTCTCCAAACTTCAAAATGGCAGCATTTTTATACCCCCAACATCAGATCGTCTCATTGTTTTGATATTGGCAAAACAATAAATTGCTTCTCCTGGGAGCAGATATGGCAGATGGGGATGAATTGGGAGTCAGGGATAGCATTTTTACAGGATGGGATGGGAGGAGGTGTAGTCCAGGTAGTTATGGGAGTCGGTGGGTTTGAAGTAGGTGTCTGTGTTGAGTCGGTCACCGGAGATGGACAGGGAGAGGTCCAGGAAGGGGAGGGAGATGTCTGAGATGGTCCAGGTGAACGTGAGATCAGGGTTGAAAGTGTTTGTGAAGTTAATGAACTGTTCAACCTTCTTGTAGGAGCATGAAGTGGCGCTGATACTGTCATCGATGTAGCGGAGGAAAAGGTGGGGGCTAATGCTGGTGTCACTGCAGAAGATGGACTGTTCCATATATCTGGTGAAAAGGCAGGCATAGCTGGGGCCCATGCAAGTGCCCATTGCCACTCCTTTGGTATGAAGGAAGTGAAGGGTTTGAAGGAGATATTGTTGAAAGTGAGGACCAGTTCTGCCAATCAAATGAGTGTGTCGGTGGAGAGAGATTGGTTGGATCAATGGGAGAGGAAGAAATGGAGGCCTTCACTGTGGCAGATGGACATGCATGGGGACTGGCTTAGTTTCTTAATTAATAAGGTGATCTAAGGGAGAAGGCAAGAATATATCAGCCATGATCGAATGACAGAGCAGACTTGATGGGCTGATTGGCCTAATTCTGCTCCTATATTATGATCTTATGGAAATATGAAAAAAAATTCTTGATATTGAGAAAAACAATCCAATTTTGCAGCCAAAATTTGAATGATGAGGCAAGAATCTTGCTAGTGAGCAGCAAGAAACATTTCCTGTGCTGCCTGTTTGCATGTGCACAGAACTGCTCTGTGGGCTCACACACATGATGGGTGTACTGACACCATATGCAGCATTAACCTCTGGCTATGGTGGTTGCTGAAGCACACGACCTTGGAGGCTCATGCAGACAAGGTATCAGTAATGTTACTGCACTTACAATCTCCTTTTATATTTATGTGGTATGCCTTGTGCTGCATATAACAGAATAAAGTCCCTTATCTCAAAGGTCCATGTGCAGATATCCCATGGCCCTCTTTGTTGGAATGTCTCAATATGCTAAACTATCATCCATGGGTGATGCAAATGGTGGCTGTTCTCATTACTAAGGACCGTTCCACTTCTGATATTCTCCACGTTGGTTCAGTTGAACCTTAATCAAGCCAACCTTCCATCCATTGACTCCATCTGTACTTCTTGCTGCCTGTGAAAGGCAGCCAACATCATCACAGAGCAGTCCCACCCTGGTTATAATCTCTTCCAAAGTCTTCCAGTAGGCAGATTCCAGAATAGCTTCTTCCTCATTGCCATTAGGCTTCTGAATGAACCTCTCAAATTTCAGATTTAATATTGATCTTGCTCTTTGTGCACTTTCTCTGCAGCCATAACATTTTATTCCTCACTCTGTTCTATGCCCTTATGCACTCTATGTATGGTATGATGTGCCTGTTCTGCGCGCGAAAACACAACTTTTCACTGTTCCTGGGTACATATGGTCATAATAAATCAAACCAAATCAAATCAAATCAATTAATCCAGCTATGGCAAAGGTCATCATCACTGTTACGATGGAGCCACAAAGTTGCAGCGAAACTGAGGAGGAAGAAAAGGTGCACCAGCCAGCCAAGGCCAATAACTTCCTGTGGAACGCCAAACAGCCTCCACATGTCGAGCTCCCCAGGAATTAAAGGAGGTACAGAGCTGACATCAATACTGACTACAGTTATTTTGGGACACCATTACAGCACTCTGCCACCTGCTGGAGCAGAATTTGTGACCTAAAGGAGTGGATGTTAATTCTATCTCAGTGGCCATTCAAATAACATCTGCACTGAACTATTATGCAACTATTATGGAACCACTGGAGACCTGTTGGTGATCCCACACCCCTCACACACAGATGCACAAAGAGGCAAAGTCAGTGTTATTACCTATGCTTTCCCAATATAGTTGATTTCCCAGGCGCAGGGTCCTAGAGTTTGTGCATACATTATGTTGAGAACACCCTAATAAAAATCAGCTAAACCCAAGGTTTACAGAGGAATTATTTAGAACATTTTACAATTGTAGAAATGTGATTTTACAATTATGGGAATGTGATTTTAAAGGTAATAAGATAGAGAAAAAATTGAATATCACTTGTGAGACTTTCACATTCAATGTAGATCACTTTACAATTTCAACAAGTATAACTCCTGGGAGGTCTATCCTGACCTCCTTTAATTGAATAAGGTCTTCTTTGTTCTTTTTAGATTCCATGGGTTCTATGCTGAGTCTTTTTTAATTTGGCATGCTCTGGCTTAACCTCTCTGACTACTATGGTTCTCTCTCATTTTTTCCCCAATGTTTACAAGCTCTGTCAAACCCTTTAGGATGCTTGGGACCTCTTCAGCTCCCTGTAGCTGACTGGGACTTGCCTGGCCTCGTCCTGTTTCTCTCTGGACTGCTGTGGATTCTGTAGGCGCAATTTCTGAGACATCACCCAGACTTTTCCCAAACATTTAGGGAAATGCCTTGGTAATTTTCTCAATGAACTCACTTGTTTTGTGTTTTTAATTCCATATCCAGTAACTTTGTTGCAAAGCTTGTTTCTTTTCTTCTCTTTTCTGTCTCTCCCTTTCTCTCAACTGAAACACTCTTTCTTTCTCCCATTTTTGTTCTAACCATATTGACATATTTTCCAGTTCAAACCACTGCAATTTGGCTGGGTAATTATTTTGGAGAGGGTACCTTGATCAGTTTTGGATTCAAGTTCCTCTTTTCACTATTTGGTTATTGACTGAAGTCTAAACCTCAAGCAGAATCTTAAGTAACCCAGGTATTTTTGTCCCACTGGGTACTTACAATTGTATTCTCCCAGCTACAACTCTCAAATGCCCAGTGCTAAAGTCATAGAATTATAGAATCATACAACATAGAGGCTCTTTGGCACATCAAGTCTGTTTACCGGCAAAAATGTATGGTATCTACTCTAGTCCCACGTTCCCACACTAGGCTCATAACCTTGAATGTTATGACACTTCCAAGTGCTCATCCAAGTATATTTTTATATAGGTTGTGAGGTTTCCAGCCTCAACTATCCTCCCAAACAGGGTATTCCAGATACCCATCACCCTCTGGATCAAAGACCTCTTTCCTCAAATCCCCACGAAACCTCCGGCCTTCCAATTTAAAGTTATGCCTCCTTGCTATTGCCCCTTCAGCTAAGGAGAACAGCTGCTTTCTAGTCACCCAAACCATGCCCCTCATAATTTTATACACCTCAATCAGGTAACTCCCCTCTACATCATCTGCTCCAAAGAAAATAATGTGAGCTTATCCAGCCTCTCTTCATAGTTGAATTGCTCCAACCCAGGCAACACCCTGATCAATCTCCTTCTGTACAGCTTCAACATGAACTCCCTGCTCTTATAATCTGTGCCATAACTGATAAAACCAAATGGTCCATATTTCCTTCTATTAAACAGCTCTATCGCCTTCAAGGATCTGTGGACAAGCACTCCAAGATCCCGCTGTTCCTCTGAGCTTGCTAATCTCTTGCCATTCATTGAGTTCTCCTCTGTCTTGTTCCTTCTTCCAAATTGCATCATCTCACATTTGTCAGGTCTAAATTCCATCTGCCACTGATCTGTCCATTTGACCAATCTGATTATATTCTCCTGTAATCTAATACCTCCCTCTTCACTATCAACAACACAGTCAATCTTTGTGCCATCCAGAAATTTACTTAACAGCCCTCCCATATTCTCATCTACATCATTTAAGCTAAGTCCTTTTCCAAACATATCTTTGTATTGAAATTTACTGTTGCTCCCATGTTAGATTCAGGTGCTTATTTGTTTGAAACATCGTTTCAGTTACTGGACTCTCCCCTCACTCCTGTTAGTTTTTATTTAGGAACTTATTCAACTCATTATTTTTTAATTTGGACTCTGGTCACAGTTTTGGCTCATTTGTAATAGATCAATCTCAGAATCACAAGCTCTTAGAATTGTCACATCACAGAAGAAGGCCCGTTGTGCATGCACTGGCTTGTTAAATGAGCGTCATTACCTAGTGTCAATCTCCTGCCTTTTTGCCATACCCCTTGCCCATTATTTTGATCCAAATAATTACCTAATGCCCTCTTCAACGCTTCGATTGCACCCACCTCCATTACATTTCCAGGCAGGGCAATCCATATCCTAACTACTCACTGTGTGAAAATGTCTTTCCTCATGTCACTTTTGCTTCTTTTTGCACATGACTTTAAATCTATGCCTTTTTTTGTTCCTTTTATGTACTGGAACAGTTTCTTCCTATTTATTTTATCCAACCTGCTTATGATTTTGTAAACCTCTATCAAACCTCCTCTCAGCCTTCTTGTCTCCAAGGAGAACAGCCCCAATTTCTTCAATCTATTCCCATGACTAATGTTCCTCATTCCTGGAATTACTCTTGCAAATCAAGAGTTGTCCCAGGGATGACTACTCTCTCCAATGTGTTCACATCCTTAATATGAAATCACACCCAGAACTGTGCACAGTGATCCAGCTGAGCTCTAACAAGTGTCTAAAAACAATTTCAATAGCGTGCTTTACTTTTTTACTGCTCTCACAACCTATCCTACCACTTTTAATGATCTGAGCACATATCTATTTTTTCTGCTCTCGCAGCTCCATTGGAATTGTGTTCCTTTTTTTTATTGTCTTTCAATCTCCTTTCTCCCAACACGCATCACCTCACACTTCTCTGCATTGAAACTCATCTGCCACTTATCTATCCACTGCACCAACCTGTCTATGTACTTCTGCAGTTCTCCACTGTCCTCCTCACAATTCTTCCAAGTTTTCAGTCATCTGCAAACTTTGAAATTATTCTGTGCACACCAAGATATAGATTGTTAATATATCAGGAAAAACAAGAGTCCCAATATTAACCGCTGGGGATCTCCACCACAAATCTTCTTCCAGCCCAACAAAAATACATCAGCTATTACTCTCTGTTTCCTGTCACTCAGCCAATTTTACATCCATGTTGAAACGTCAGTTTCATTTCTGGAAAGGGGAGAAAGTTAAAATGAATATCCAGAAGCAGAGTTGTTTCAATTTATTGTTCTCTTCAGGAGAAAACTATGCTTGCTTCCCTGAACCCTTGAATTATGAAAACCCAACTTTTAAATTGACCTACAGCAAACTCTCTTTAGGGTTCAATCAGAAATTTGGTTGATGCATTTACTCAAATCGGGGGGATGATTGTCACAGCAGACACATTAACACAAAAGCATATGAGGAAATGAAAAGAAAGGAATAAATTTACATTTAAGACCAAGTTTAAAAAGCACAAAGATACATATATTAATTCAGATGATCATTGGAGTCCAGAAAATTAGTATATATATGATGTGTACAAGTATAAGACATTCCAGAATTATTGTTTTATTCAAGTTCTGTCGTTCAGACAAAATCTCACCTTTTTGAGAGTCTTGGCTCCACAGTAGCACATTTGTGCCTCAGTAAAAAAAAGGTTGTAGGTTCAACCACACTCCACAGCATATTTACCACATAATCCAGATTACAGTTCAATAGTGATGAAGGAATACTAAACCTTTGAATGAAATGCTCAACCAAGGCTCCGCCTACAATTAAACAGTAGATGGAAAAGATTCCATGGTGCAGTTTGAAGAATTATATCCTGATTAATACATGAAGCGGATGCTCTGATCTTTTATTTAATCACTGTTTCTGAGATGTTTCTGCAGAAAATTACCTGCCATTTTTCCCACATTGCAACTAATGCCTACACTTCAAAAATATTTCAAAAGGCGCAAAGTGTGAAGTTACTGGACCGACAAATTCTTTCTGCTTTTCAAAAATCACTGTTCACTTGTTGGTTTACCCTGTTGTTTGTAAAGAAAATAAGTAACTGCTGGCTCCCATTTCTCAGTAAACAGATCCAGAATCAACTAAATGCCAAGATCATAAGTGAAAGACGTCCATTAGCATCCACATAAAGAAAAGCTGATTACAAACATTAAGTGGTAACCAATAAAAATATACACACATTCCTTTAGTTTGACATGACAGCATATACTAGACAATGGTATTGTTTGATCTTTTGCTTTATCTCAACAACTTAGCAGTTAAAAATATATTTAGAATATTGAATAATGTACTCCGTACTTAAAACAATTCATTATCAATATGAGTAGCTGGTCATACTTATGAGGCATGTTTTAAATGTAAAACATTGATATGCATTAAAGTTAATAGGTCCTCATTATATTTTCTTTCTGCAGTACCTTATATTTTAATTTTTGCCTTATTCTTTGTTCTCTGAGTTTACCTGAGAGACCGCCGAACATAACAGAATCAGATTATCGAGGTAATTGAATTTTGTTCTGCAGAATCAAATCTTGCAGACATCAGTTAAATCTTCTTTACCAGTGCTAGGACAATATCATTCAAGCAGAGCTTAATAGAGCTTTTATCATTTCTTCTTTTTCGCGGGTGTGTATTTTATGAGCTCAGCACATCCGTATTCATAATGGGAATATTGCTACAGCAATTGCATTGGATTTCTGAGAGTAAAGTGTTATAATTGTTATATAGGATTTGACATTTGTGTGCATCATAACATTTGTATGAGAAATCTGTGACTGCATATCCACTGCAATACAAAAGCGAAACACCAGCTATTTTGCATAAAACAATTTTATTTCTCAAAATTTGACAGCCTTTCTTGCAGTTGGTTAAACCTGGAAAAAATATATTTCCAGCGAGTGATTCATGGTGTCAAAAGTTACTCTGATAATTTAATTAGGATAATCAATACCACGATGTGATCAGATCGATCTAGGTTCTCATATGCAGATCATTGATTTTTTTTTGAACAGTTATTAATCATATAGGTAAATCAATGTAGAGACCTTTACAAACTACTGGTCACTCTGGTTCTTAACTTATATTGTTTTATAATGAGGTTCTCCTCATTATATATATTAGAAAGCACTTTGCTGTTTTATTACCATATTAGATTTGCCAAGTAAGCTTAATGGAAAATACAACAGGAACAAAGCTGTAAAAGGAGTGATGAAAAGATAAGAAGTGATGAAAAGTTAAGCATTTGCAGAAAAATAATACTGCCAATGATTGTGCTAGGCCACTTTTACATTCTGTTTGTGAAAGGATCCATACATTCTCAAACAGTTTAAATTTCCAGAAAATAAAAATCAAAGCTCATAAGATAGTATTTTAGATCATATCCTTCAAAAGATTAAGGCAATGAGGGTACAGTGTTAAACCTGATTACTTCTTGCCATAATTTGCAGCAGCATTTGCCTCTGCACAAATGTCATTTGATTATTAGAAAATAAACAGGAAAGCACACAGAAATGGTGTTATTTGTTTACCTGCTGCGGCTTTCTTAGAGAGTGAACAAATGTCATACAAATGGCGCACTGGCAATAAGCTGCCAATCATTTGGCTGGCATTCATGATGATTTGCTAAATCATTTAAAGAGCCATGCTTTACTAAATGAAAAAATATCAGCAGTGAGGGCCTATGTTTAAACATGGGGCAAGTTATTATCCCTGAAGACTGGAATGAAATGAAGACATCTTCCAATTAAAGCTGCATATGAACCCAGACAAGGCCCCTTTTCATAAAAACAGGCAGATTATGAGTGGGAACTACAGCGACAGAAGCTTTCATTACAACCTGATTATGGTGATATAATTCCCAATGCTGTGTCTGGGCCAAACTTCACATTTGAAGGTTTTTAATATAATTTCCTTTGGGTGAATTGCTGAAGATTTATTAAACTTTATGAAAGGCTTAGAGATCCAATTTAAGAGGACATATCAGGGCAATACTGACAGAGGATAAAATAAATTCAAAGAAAGTTTAGCATTGAAACAGCTAGAACTGTGTTTTATTGAAATTATTCTTGTGCAAATGATTCATTTTAAGCATGAAAAACTAGGTTTGGCTTTATATGAGATTAAACTCATGCATTCAAAATTTGTTTTCCCTTGAGGAATATAATTTGTATTATTATCTAGCAAAACCAAAGTGCTATTCTGTTAAAAAGGGTATTATGAAACAAAAATGAGGATAAAATATGCATTACAATGCACTTTTTTTTATTACTAAGGTATTTTAATTATAAGCCTTTCAATGGTAGCACACAAATGTTATGAATGACCTCAGTGTGCTAGGTTTCACCTTTGGTTCTGTTTTATCCTGAGAGCACATTTCTCATTTGCATTTGTCAGAACTAATAACGTCCTACCCCATAGATAATTAACACAATAAAATGCTGCTAATTTCACAGTGTGCCATTATAGAATTAGCCAGTTTGCACTAGAAAATGATTAATCCTCTGTGGTGGGTGATGACATTTCAGCTGCTGATTCTTGAATTAAATTTGCAGGTTTTTATGGCAAATTATTTTACAACTAGCCATTTTTAATAATCACATCCTGTGCAGTAAGTACCCTTCAATTAGCAAAATTATGTGTAATTATCCAAGGCTCTTAATTCATACATGTAGTAGCAATAAGAAATTCCTACCTACTGTAGTATATTTTTTAACTGTTACATATTTTATGCCTCAGAATGACCTAATTGGGATCAAACTTCCAAGAAGGTCATGCAGAATTTCTCCACAAAACTCATTGGATATTTTTACAGTTGAAGAATACTTATGATTTGGCAGTGGAATTGAAGTTCAATACTTTCTTTATTGAAAAATATATTTAAAATTGTGTACTTTGTTTTATGACTGGGTTCCCTTTGTACCTCTTTAAAAACGTATTGGGTCACATTAAGGGAATTTCAATAATTACAACAGGCATTGGCAAAATGAGTGGAACTGCTCTATTTCATTGTCATCCTCTTACTGTGCTGATAAACTCATTCGAGAACTTAACAAATCATATTTGGATTCAGATTCTCTGATACCAGATATCAAATCCTCAAATTGCAAATTCAAAATTCCTACTTCCTTTGACAATGACCAATTACTAAACTATCACTTGTGCAATTTTTGAAAGGGCACGCTGAAAAGTATTTCAAAGTCTGCTTTGTGCTTGCCAATGAAATAGATACAATACTGAGAGGAGGAAGGGGGATCAGAAATAAGTTGGGAGAAGAAGTAGAGAGAAAGAGAGGCAGAAAAAATTTGAATGGATTAGAATTCATACTGTTCTGACAAAGGGTCACTAGCCAGGAAATGGTAATGTTTTTCTTTTAGCAGATGCTGCCAGACCTACTGAATTTCTCCAGAAGTTACTGTTTTTGTTTGGTTTGGAACTCACACTCCTCTCTTCTCATGCATTTGCTCTTTTCCCTCTCAGTGTGTACTCAAACCACTTCCTTTTGTTTCTCCTCTACTTGGTCACCTACTCCTTTCTTCCTCAAATCGAGTCTTCAGTTTCTGCACTTCCTTATAGAATCGTAGAATCCCTACAGTGTGGAAACAGGCCATTTGACCCAACAAGTCCACACCTACCCTCCAAAGAGTAACCTACCCAGACCCATTCCTTTCATGTTTACCCCTGACTAATGCACCTCGCCTACACATCCCTAAACACTATGGGAAAATTAGCATGGACAATTCATCTAACCTGCATATCTTTGAATTGTGGGAGGAAACCCAAGCACCCGGAGGAAACCCACGCAGACACAGGGAAAATGTGCAAACTCCACACAGACAGTCACCCAAGGCTGGAATCGAACCTGTGTCCCTGGTGCTGTGAGGTAGCAGTGCTAACTACTGAGCCACCGTGACTTCTTAACCATCATATTCACCTGTCCTGTTGCCCTCAAGAATCTGCGCAATAAGGTCCTGTCAATCCTCTGTACTTTCACAAGTCCTACCATTCATCACATGCTCTATTGTTTTGTTAGTTGTCCCAAAATGCAACACCTCACAGTTTTCTGGAATAAATTCCATGTGCCACTGCTCTGCCTATCTGACCAGCTAGTCTACATCATACCATGGTCTCAGGCTTTCCTCCTGGCTTTTTAACACACACTAATTTTGCTGTCATTGGTGAACTTAGTCATCATACCTCCTATACTCATATCCTAGATCATTAATGTGCACAACAAGCAGCAAGGGGTCCAGCACTGAACCTTGTCAATGCTACTGGACATGGGTTTATACGCCACAGAAATAATTCTTTGACCATCTCCCTTTGCCTCCTGCCACCAAGCCAATTTGGATCAAATTTGCCAAATTGCCCTGCATCCCAGCTCCATTGAACAGTTTAAATTATGACCCATTCTGTTCCACAATGTCTCCTCATTTGGCATTTCAAAAACAAGACAATACCCAATTAGCCTTCAATCATATTTTGTAATGGAGAAATGCACAGTTCTGTATTTAAAAAATCATTATGTTTTCTTCTATGAAACAGTCATATTTTTAGACTCAAATCCAAGAACTATCATCAAGTGCACTTTTTCCAGATGTCACAACATACATTTGGTATACAGTACCAAGTGGCTTTGCATCATGGATACTTATCAACACAAATCATTGTAATACCCTTTGTAATTCTTTGAACATCCTACTTTTTGCAAAATTAAAATGAATGCCTCTTTGTATCAATATCAGAATGTCACTGATGTCAATAACATCAGATCTCTAAAAATGTCAAAGTTAATCAGTTTTAAAAGGAAACTTCTAATTCTAAAATTTAAACTCTTTCTCAAAAAAATCATTCCGGTATCAGTGAGAAGAGAAAATATTGTGCCTCTATTTTAGGGATCAGGTACCACCATTTCAGTTGATTTTTTGAAGCATCTACTTGCAGAGAGTCAGGATTCTGTCTATTTGCTTATCTATCTCTCTGTCTTGTTTTTCTTTGGCTTCTCTGCCTTCTCTCAATCACCAGTCGCACTCACCTTCTTGCTGTCCTGCTAATCAAACAACATCTTTCTTATTGTCTAACTCTTCCTGCTCCTAATCCATTGCCTCCATCCTCGATCTTGCTTTACTGTTCCCTCTTTCCTCTTGTATCATTACTTCTTCATGATATCCTATTACTGAACCTCATTTATCTCCCTGTCCTCCTCTTTCTGATTTCTTCCAATATACCTTTACCTTACAACTTTCACCGTTCCTCCTGCTTTCCCTCTTCCAAATGAAAAATGATTTCCTTACCCACTACAGGTGGAAACATAATTAAATTCATTGATTTGCTATCCTTACAAATTATATTTAAATGAAAAAGATACTTTTTGTATGTTGTGGTTATATTATACTGATCTCAGTGACTTCAAGTTATCAAGTTTTCAAAATGTATTAAAATTATCTGGAAAGGAAGGTGGAATAGGGTTTACACAAAGTAAGTTGCATGCACGTTGAAAAAGCAATCTTTATGTCAATTGTAACCCCACAGATCTAACGCATTAATTGTTCATTGGATCCAGAAAGATAAGAACATTACTGTGGGCTGAAGTGTTCACTACAGATTGTGTAAACCCAATACATTAGTACATACAAGGAAATTAATGCCTTATATCAAAATGTTTTGGGTTGACAGCACAATGACATAAGAAAATCCATTAATTTAACTCTTAGTTATCTTAAAAGAACAAGTCTTTGGCAGATATCAATGTTATGCAGATTTCAAACATGCAACATGGATCCTAGGAGCTTCACAGAGACAATGAGAGTGTGAAAGCAAGATTTTATAATCGTAGGCCAAAAAGAACTTGTGGTTGGGCTCATTGAGAAAATACTTGGGCAGGGCAAAGTTTGAAGTATCAATTCAGATTGGGTGCTATGAATCAATCTCTCCACCCTGGAGGCTCCCTGCCTTCAGTCCTGATTAAGGGCTTTTGCCCGAAACGTCGATTTTCCTACTCCTCGGACGCTGCCTGACCTGTTGTGCTTTTCCAGCACTACTCTAATCTAGACTCTGTTATGAATCAATAATGGACCTAAGAAGGCAAAAAAGCAGGATGGATTTGGCACATGAGGAAAGGCAATATTTTATACAAACATAGAAAATAAGAGCAGGAGTTGACCATTCAGTCCTTTGATCTTGATTCACATTGATCTGAATTTAACCTCAAATCCATATTCTTCCCTAGCCACCTTTGCTTCCAAAACCATTTCAGGAAGAGAATTCAAATACTCGTGACAGTCCCAGAGGAAAGCAAATTGTCTTAGCTTTCTTCTAAATGGGTGGCCCCCAATTTTTCATTATTGATCCCCAGTTCTAGATTGTTGAAGAAGAAGTATCCTTTCTACTCCTACCCTGTCAACAAGATTCCTGAAGATCTAATATGTTTCAATAAAGTTGCCTCTTACTCTGCTGAACTCGAGCACATATGAACCTAGGCCTTCCAACCTTTCCTCATGACACATTGCACTTATTCAAGGTATTAATCCAGTAAACTTTCTCGAAAAATACCTCTGATATCTTTACATACTTCCTTCAATGAAGTGATCAATAATGTGCACAGTATTCCATTGCTCTGAGTAACTGAAGCATAATCTCCCTACTTTTATATTCAATTCCCCTCGTGATAAATTATACCAGTCTGTATCTTCCCTAATTACTTGTATTATCCATATATTAACATTTTAGTGTTTCATGCATGAGGACACCAGATTCTGTTGTCTTTGAAAGCTCTGTAATCTTTTACCATTATGATAAAATGTTTATTTTTCATTCCTCCTGCCAAAATGAACAATTTCATATTTTCTCACATTATACTGCATTTTCCATATCCTATCATTCACATATCCTATCTATATATTTTTGTAGCCTTATGTCCTCTTCATAGCTTACTTCCCGACCTAACTTTGTGTTGTCAGCAAATTTGGCAACTATACCTGCCATCACTTTCCTTAAGTAATTTACTTCAATTGCAAACAGCATTGACTCCTGACACCATTTTAATACATCTCACAAACTTGAAAAAGAATGTTTTATATCTACTTTCTACTTCCTGTTAGCTAGCCAAGTTTCTATCCATGTCAATATACTGACCCCCACACCATGTGCTTTTGTTTTCCATAATAGCCTTTTATATGCCACTTTATCAAATGACTTATAGAAATCTAAGTACATTGCATCCACCAGCGCTCCTTTATCCACAGCACATGTTACTTCCTCAAAAAACGTAATGGATTAGTAAAACATGTTTTGCTTTTAACAAAACTATGTTGACCCTAATTATCTTAATTTTATTGAAGTGCTGTGCTATAACATCATTAATAATTGCTTCTAACATTTTCCCCATGACAGATGCTAAACTAAGTGGCATGTAGTTTCTACCCTCTCATTTCCTCCCTTTTTGAATGAAGAGGTTAAAATTGCAATCTTCCAATCTAAGGAAATGATCCTGAATCGAGGAAATTCTGGAAATTTGAAACCAATGTGTCAACTATGTCACCAGTCACTTCTTCTAAGGCTCTTGGATGAAATCTGAAAGGGCTAGGTACATGTCAGCCTGCAAATCCAGTTATTTACTTTGTATCACTTCTCTGCTGATTGTGATTTTCCTGAGTTCCTCCCTATGTCAATTATCATTAATTCTGGGGTTTTACTTGCATCCACCATAGTGAAGACCAATGCAAAATGCATGTTCAATTAAATTGCCATTTCCTTGTTTACCATTACTAATTCTCCAGTCTCACTTTCTTTAGGACCAATGTTCACTCTGTTAATTTCTTTCTTCTTTTAATATTTATAAGAGCTTTTATTATTTGCTTTATGTTTTTGGCCAGTTTTCCCTCATAATCTATTTATTCCCTCTTTTTACTTTTTTGTTTTTATATATTCTATATCTTGTGACTTATCACTTGATTTTGCACAATTACATGACTTCTTTTAGTTGGATAATACCTTGAACATTTTGCTGTGTCAAATCTGTTCATGTGGACTGTGAAGACTATATCCTTCCCCTTCCACTACAAGTTCCTCTACAGTCCTGTGCAGATGTTACAAAAGCAAACACCAGGTAGGCAACACAATCATGTGGACTCACCCTTTGTTATCAAGAACTAGATTGATCCCCCTCACCACACAGTGCTTTACTATCACTGCAGTCCTTCACATTCCCCCCTCTTAAATGGTTTCCTGTATTACACTGTTATGAATACTTAGTTCATCCACACTACAGGCAAGCAAAAGAAACTTCAAATCTGCTGAACAGTTGCAAAGGCTGAGGCTACTGTCCTCTGACCTGCTTCACTTGCAATCACATTCCCCAGTCTCCGAATCAGAACACCCAACGCAAAGAGGTGCAATTGCCCTCTGGCACCAACAATCCAAGCAACTATCCCCCTCCCCGATGAGTCACAGTGTCTGTAATTCAACCTCCAGCTCATACAGCCTCTGAGTCAAAGCTGCTCAAGCCTGAAAACTTGCTGCAGATGTGTTGGCAGCTGTTGCAAACAGACAAGCCCTTCAAGCAATGGATATGATATGGAATGGAAGAAAACGTTGACAAGCATGGCAGGAAAAGGGTGTGGTTGAGATGTAGAAGCAGTTAGGAGAATTGTGGAAGGAATAAAAAGTACAGTAAATTAATAATCATGATGTTAAGCAATGAGTACATATCACAGTAAAAAAATCTTTTAGTGATTTTGAAGATTGTTATGATAAGAGTTGTATTTAGAATCAGGGTCTCATGGATTTTAATTCTAAATGTTAATTTACTCATAAAATCACCTTTTATTTTACTTAAAGATTTGAGCTTTGATTCCTCTGTGACAATTAAGAAACTCACCGATATGTTGTGGATGTAGGTTTGCTAGCTGAGCTGGAAGAATCATTTTCAGACATTTCGTCACCATAATAGGTAACATCTTCAGTGAACCTCCAGATGAAACACTGCTGGTGTTTCCTGCATTCCATTTATATGTTTGGGTTTTCTTAGGTTGGTGATGCCATTTCCTGTGGTGACATCATTTCCTGTAGTGATGTCATTTCCTGTTCTTTTTCTCAGGGGGTGGAAAATGGGATCCAAGTCAATGCATTTGTTGATAGAGTTCCGGTTGGAATGCCATGCTTCTAGGAATTCTCGTGCATGTCTCTGTTTGGCTTGTCCTAGGATAGATGTGTTATCCCAGTCAAAGTTGTGTCCTTCCTTATCTATATGTAAAAATACTAGTGAGAGAGGGTCATGTCGTTTTGTGGCTAGTTGATGTTCATGTACCCTGGAAATCAGGAAACACCAGCAGTGCTTTGTCTAGAGGCTCACTGAAGATGTTACTTAGTATGGTGATGAAACATCTGAAAATGAACCTTCCAGCTCAGCGAGCAAACCTACGTCTAGAACCTCAACCTGAGCTTCTCCAAAAAGAAATCACTGATATGTTTGTTAAATATGGCAGGGCAATAGTGAAGGAATATATCAACAGTATTCAGCCCATTGATCCAGTTCCACCATTCAATTGGATCATGGTTGATTATTAAATTCAGTGTGACTTTCCTGCATTAGCTCCATATCCCTTGATGTCATTAATCTCTGAATTCTGTCTTGAACATAAGACCACACAATATAGGAGCAGAATTAAGCCATTTGGCCCATTGAGTCTGCTCCACTATTTGATCATGGCTGACATGTTTCTCAACCCCATTCTTCTGCCTTCTCCCCTTCACCTTTTATCCCCTTACTAATCAAGAATCTGTCCATCTCTGTCTAAAATATGCTCAATAACTTGACCTCCACAGCATTCTGTGACAATAAGTTCCATACCTTCACCAGCATTTAGCTGAAGAAATTTCTCCTCATTTCAGTTCTAAAGTGTCATCCCTTGGCTCAGATGTTGTGCCCTCAGATTGTAACTCCCCCTACTAGTGAAACATTTCCTCTATGCCCATTCTCTCCAGGTCTCTCAGTATTCTGTAAGTTTCACTCAAATGCCAAGCCCCTTGCCCTTATCATTCTACTAAATACCAAATAGACTCAGAGTACTCAACTGCTCTTCACATGACAAGCTTGTCATTCCCAGGATCACACTGGTAAACCGCCCCTGGGCCTCCTCCAAGGCCAGCACATTCTTCCTTAAATACAGGGACCAAAACAACTCACAATATTGCAAATGCAGTTTGACCAGAGCCTTACACAGCCTCAGCAATGTATCCTTGCTCTTGTATTCAATTCCTTTGAAATGAATGCTAACGTTGCATTTGCCTTCCTATCTGCCAACTGAGCCTGTGTATTAACTTTAAGAGAATCTTCATCTATGACTTGTGACCTGTACAGGTGGAGCATCACTTCCTTGCTTTTAAACTATATGCCTCTATTTACAAACTCAAGGATCGTATAAACTTTCTTAACAAAGGTTTCAGCTTGCCTGGCCACTTTCAGAGAATTATGCAGTTGAACCCTGCGATCCCTCTGCTCTTGTACTCACCTCTAATTTGTAGCACTAAGCCTGTACTGTCTTCTTAAATGCATTACGTCACATTTCTCTGCATTGAATTTCATCTGTGAGGTATCTGCCCATTTGGCGAAATTGTCAATGTTCCTTTGAAGTTGCTCAGCCACATCCTCACAATTCACAGTTTTCCTAGCTTTGTATCAGCCACAAATTTAAAGATTTTTCCCTCAACACACATCTCTAAATTATTTATATAAAGTAAAAAAAAAGGTCCCAACACTGATCCCTGTGGAAACTTCACCACTTTCAATTTGTCTCCATTCTGAGAAATGCCTATCTATATCTACCCTCTATTTCTTATCTTTTCGCCAACTTCTGATCCATGCTGCTAAGGATCCATCAATTCCAAATATTTCTAATTTGCTAACCAACCTGCTATATAGCACCAAAAGAAATGATTCCTGAAAGTCGAAATATACAGCTTCTACAGCACTGCCTTCATCTACTGCTGGTGTCACCTCATCAAAGAATTCAATTAAATTTGTCAGCCATGATCTGCCCTTGCATGTCTAGTATTAACTTATTTTTCCCTAACCGCATATTAAACTTATTCCTTATACTAGCCACCTTCAGTTTTCCAATCATTGATGTCAAGCAGTCAGGTCTTTAGTTTCCTGAGTTAAAAATCACACAACACCAGGTTATAGTCCAACAGGTTTAATTGGAAGCAGTAGCTTTCAGAGTGCCGCTCCTTCATTAGGTGGTTGTGGAGTACTGCACAACCATTTGATGAAGGAGCGGTGCTCTGAAAGCTAGTGCTTCCAATTAAACCTGTTGGACTATAACCTGGTGTTGTGTGATTTTTAACTTTGTACACCCCAGTCCAACACCGGCATCTCCAAATCATTAGTTTCATGAGTAATCCTTTGCCCCTTTCTTAAAAAAAAGCAAAGCATTTTCAATCCAGTTCACCAGGACTAATTTTATATTTAGAGCAGATGAAAAATATCTGTCAATAGCTTTGCCAACCTCTCTCAGCAATCTAAGCTGCATCCCATCCGGCCCTGGAGACTTCTTCACCTGGAATGCTGCCAACCTTTTTAGCGCCTCTTCTTTATCTGTCACTGTACTGCTCAGTTGTTCAACACCCATATTTTCAACTGGGGCATTGTCACCATTTTCTAATTTGGTGAACATTGAAGCAAAGTATTCATTTTGTACTTCTGCCACACCCTTTGCTTCAGTCAGCAGCTTACTCTGCTTGTTCCTTGCTTGGGCCCCACTTTATCTTTCACCAGTCTTTTACTATTAAAATGTTTGAAGAACATTTTACTCTTTGTTTAGCACAGCCTGCCATTCTTTTCTCATGCTTCCTCTTAACCTTCTTTATTCTAGCCTTAGCCTGCATTTAAGGTAGTCTTCTTGGATTTCTTTTTTTATTCATTCACAGGATGTGGGCATCACAGGCCAAATTAACATTTATTGCCCATTCCTAACAGCCCAGAGGGCATTTAAGAGTCAACCACATTGCTATAGGTCTGGAGTCACGTGTAAGCCAGACCAGGTAAGGGACAAACATTTGTGAGTTGGGCATTCATAAGCTGGGAAACTTCTGCACACAAAAAATGGTCTAATTTACTTTGTCTGCCTGTCGCTTTATGTTTTCTTTACTCTTATCTGAATTGTATTTAGATTGATTTCTACATATCAAGTTGATCTATGTTATCTTTAGCTGTTTAATAGGACAGAACTTGAGTACTGCTGAAAAAGACACATTTTGTTGAAGACTTTTGTCTCACATTCCTCAGGATAATTCACAAGAGTACCAAGTCATGTGCAATATTCATACTACATGAGACAAAAATGCTTGACAAGTAGCCACTGATTAGTGGACACATTGCCACGGAGCATGCACCAGTTATTGATGATTAACAGTTAACTGTCAGGATCTGTTTCAACTTTAAACTGGGAAGTTTGACTTTTACTGGTCAGGGCATCATCATAAAAATGAGCTAATGAATAGCTATCACCTACTTTGTAACAAGCACAGTGCCTGTACATTTTTTTTCTGTCTGCAACAACAGGGCCATGTTAATGAATGTAACTTCCAGTACACACTCATAGAATCCCTGCAGTGCGGATAGAGGCCATTCAGCCCATCAAGTCTGCACTGACCCTCTAAAGAGGATCCCATCCTATTTCCATAACCTCACATTTGCTATAGTTAACCCACCTAGCCTGCACACTATGAAGCAACTTAGCATGGCTAATCCACCTAACCTACACTTTGAATTGTGGGTGCAAACTGGAGTACCCAGAGATTCCCAGGAAGACATGGAGAGAACATGCAGACTTGACACAGACAGTCGTCCAATGCTGGAGTCAAACTCCAGTCCCTGGCACGGTGAGGCCACAGTACTAACCACTGAGCCACCATGCTGCTGAAATTCAGGATTATCCAATAAATATTGTTTAATTGCAGATTGGACAACAACTAATGTCAGAAACTGCTTTGTAAGTTTTGCAAGAATGTTCTGTTTGATTATAGTCAGTACTTTGTTTTTGTGAACAGCTAAAGAGAAATGCTGTTTGATACAATTTGGCAGTCTTCGTGACATACAATCTACATACCAGGCATCACACTGGTATTGAAACACATATATACTTCATTATTCATTGTTTGTGATGGGCATATTGTCTTTCTCACTTGGTACGAGCATCCTCTTAATCGTACACATTAATCATGTTGCTGCTGCATAGTAGTAGCATAAAGCAGCTAGCTTCACCTGTTGCTAAAACCTTTCAGATACCTTCACCTGAGGTAGCCTGGGAATAACAACCAAGAGTGACCAGGTCAGAGGGCTTGTGTGGTTTTTTTTGCAATATACTGTGATAAATAATATGATTAGGGTTGCCATTATCCTATTGGATGTGCTCTATTTCAGAGGATTGGGAAACTTACAAAGACTAACAGAGGGCAACAAAAAAGAAGTTTGGAAGGAGAAGATTAAATATGAGGGTAGGCTAGCAAGTAATATAAAGGAAGACTGTAATAGTTTCTTTAGATATATAAAGGGCAAACGAGAGGCAAAAGTAGACATCAGACCACTGAAAAATGACACTGGGGAGATAGTAGTGGTGATCAAGGAAATGGCTGAGGAACTGAATAATTACTTTGAGCCAGTCTTCATAGTGGAAGACATGAGTAATATCACAAAAATTCGAGAGAGTGAGGGGGTAAAGCTGCATATGGTGGCCATCACTGAAGAGAAGGTACTAGAAAAACTGAATGGCCTGAAGGTGGAAAAATCACCTGGATCAGATGGACTACACCCAGAGTTCTAAGGGAGATAGCTGAAGAGATAGTGGAGGTGTTAGTGGTGATTTTTTAGGAATGGCTAGAATCAGGGAGGGTCCCAGAGGACTGGAAAATCGCTAACATGACAGCCCTGTTTAAAAATGTAGTAAGGCAAAAGATGGAAAATTGCAGAGTGATTAGCCTAATCTCGGTCATGGGTAAGATCCTGAAGTCCATTGTGAAGGTTGAGTTTTCTGAATACTTGGAAGTGTATAGTAAAATAGGGCAAAGTCAGCATGGTTTCATCAAGGGAGGTCATGCCTGTCAAATCTGCGAGAATTCTTTGAGGAAGTAACAAGCAGGTTAGACCAAGGAGAGCCAATGGATAGCATCTACCTGGACTTTAAGAAAGCCTTTGATAAGTTGCTGCATAGGAGGCTACTGAGTAAGATAAGGACCCATTGTGTTAGAGGCAGGATGCCAGCATGGATAGAAGCTTGGCTGTCTGGCAGAAAGCAGAGAATGAGGATAAAAGGGTCCTTCTCAGGATGACAACCAGTGACAAGTGGTGTTCTGCAAGACTCAGTGTTGGGACCACAACTTTTCACTTTATATATTAATGATCTAGATGAAGGACCTGAGGGCATTTTGGCTAAGTTTGCAGAAGATACAAACGTACGTAGAGGGACAGGTAGCATTGAGGAGGTGGGGATGGTGCAGAAGGATTCAGATAGCTTAGGAGAGTGGGCAAAGAAGTGGCAGATGGAGTATAATGTGGGAAAGTGTGAGGTCATGCACATTAGTAGGAAGAACAAAGCCATGGACCATTTTCTAAAGGGGAAGAAAATTCAGAAGTCTGATGTGCAAAGAGACTTGAGAGTTCTTGTCCAGGATTCTCTCAAAGTAAACTTGCAGATTGAGTCAGCAGTTAGGAAGACAAATACTATGATGGCATTTGTTTCGAGAGGACTTGAATATAAAAGCAGGGATATATTTCTGAGGCTCTATAAGGTTCTAGTCAGACCACATTTGGAGTATTGTGTACAATTTTGGGCCCCATATCTCAGGAAGGATGTCCTGGCCCTAGAGCATATTCAGACAAGGTGCATGAGAATGGTTCCATGAATGAAAAGCTTAACATATGAAATACGTTTGAGGAATCTGAGTTTATACTTGAAGGGTTTAGAAGGATAAGGAGGAATCTAATTGAAACATACAGAATACTGAATGATCTGGACAGAGTACATGTTGGGAAGATGTTTCCATTGATGGGAGAGATTAGGACGTCAAGGCATGGCCTGAGAGTAAAGGGAAAACCTTTTAGAACTGAGAAAAGGAGAAACTTGTTCAGCCAGAGAATGGTGAACCTATGGAATTCATTGCCACAGAAGGCTGTTGAGGCCAGGTCATTGAGTGTATTTAAGACAGAGATAGATAGGTTATTGAGTATGAAAGCGATCAAGGGTAACAGGGAGAAAGCGGGACAATGGGGGTGAGAACCTTACCAGCCATAATTGAATGGTGGAGCAAAATCAGTTCGCTGAATGGCCTAATTTATGCTCCTATGTCTTATGATCTTAAGGTCTTATGATATTTTTTCAGCATCACAAATGGCAGGGAGAACAAATAGCTCAGGGCACATTTCCTAGGTTGCTAATAAAGCCAAACTTATAGCAGATGGAAATGTAGGAATCATAATGTGGATACAGAACAATTAAGACATTTTTGTGATAGGCAGTAGTAGACTATGCCAAAGAGAAAAAAGAACTCATTTCACTGCTTCATTTCAAGCATGCATTTGTACATGGGATGGAGTAATGAAGCAACTTCACACAAATGCACCTCAACTTTCAAATATAGCAAACATATTATCAACATAATGGTAATATGTAAGGAGGGGTTGAATGTTGGGTGTAAGTTGACAAATTTCTCATGGAATCCAATAATCCATAAATTCAATGAACACAAATTCGTGCACTGTAATACTGGCAGTTCTGGATCATCGTAATATTGTGTTGCATTGCTAATGTTTATGGCTTCCTTGAATTTTATTTTTGCCATTTTATACTGTAATAAACTCTGAAGGGCTCAGTGCTATACATTAATGTGAGTAGAAATAGAAAGATGAGGAGGGTCAATACATAGGGTAGGAGGGGTTCAGTTTCTTAGAATATTGGAATTAATTTTGTGATAGGAGGCACCTGTTTAACAGGGAGGAGTTCCACGCTAACATAAATGGGACCAAAGGTGTTTGGCAAGATTCACTAGTGTAATTGGGAGGATTTACACTAAATTGGCAATAGGGTAGGAAGCAATATAGAGAAACAGGAAAGCAAAATAGGATGTACAGAGCAGAGAGAGTTTTAGATAGTCATAATAGTACCATATTAGATAGAAGCATATCAAAAAAGAGCATGAGGAAAACAAAAACATATTTGTAAATGTACAATTTGTGGTGAATAAAGTTACTATACTACAAGGAACAATAGCTATGTGAGATTGTGATGTAGTGGCCATAAGAAACATGAATTTTAAATGGTGAGCACTGGCTGTGTAGTATTTAATGATACAAAATGTTCAGAAAAAATAGGGGAAAAATTACAGGGAAGTGGGTAACCGCACTGACTAGGGAAGACATGGTAGTGCTGCAAAGAGAGAATATCACCGCTGGAATAAAAATCAGAATCCAGTTAGTTAAATTTGAGAAGCATAAAAAATTGATCACACTATTGAAGGTATTTTATAGACATCCAAATTACAGGACAGGGTTAAAAAAGCAAATTTGCAATAAAAATCAGAAAGATTTGCAAGACCTGGAGTAATGATATAGAAATCTTAATTACACAAATATTAAATAGCATAATATTAGAATAATAGATAAGGATGGGGAGGAATTACAGAAATGTATTCAGAAGAACTTCCTTCAGCAGGATGTTCTTGGTTCAACTCAGAAGGGGGCTAATTTCAATTGAATGTTTGATTAATCAAGTCAGGGTAAAATGAAAGAATCTTGACAGGAAAATCGAACAGATCAATGCGTAACCTTTGAGGAAGTTATGTTTTCAGTGTAAGCTGAGTACATTCAGACAAGAATGCAAAGTGAGGGAATCAAAACCAGAGTTCCTTGGTTGAAGAGAGGCATTGAGAATGTAAAGAAGAAATAAAGAGAGTGTTGGTGCATGTCAGTGAAATTCTTCAAGCTAGAATCAGGCCAAATACAATTGCTTGAAAGAGTGAGAAGAAGGTATACAGGCAATTGATGAAGAGAGAATATGAGAGCAGAATATCTGTTAACATCAAGGGATTGTCAAAAATCTTCCATTGGCATATAAATAGTAAGTGGGTAACAGGAGGAGAGTTGGGGGTCTATTAGAGGTAAATATGCTGGCATATTCATTTGTGACACAAGGCAAAGCCAAAGTACCTACTAAGCACTAGATATTGGTGTTTACTAAGGAAGAAGATGGTGACAAATGGGGTGAAAATTGATAGGAAGGATGTACTGGGAAATGTGATTGATTAATTGATTTACTTATTGTCATGTGTACTGAGGTACAGTGAAAAGCTTTGTTAACAAGCAGTACAAACAAATCATAGTAGCAGTGTGTACAGATCCAAAACTTTTAGACAGAGTTATACAGGTTACATTGCACATGGCATGCACAAGGCAGGATCAGCTTAACAAGATCAGCATTATTTGAGGCCAGAAGGTCCATTCATTAGTCTAATAACGGCTGGGAAGAAGCTGTTCCTGAACCTGCTTGTGTGTGTTTGTGTGTGTGTGTTCAGGCTTATGCATCTTCTGTCTGATGGAAGAGGTTGTAGGAGTTCATTACCAGGGTGCAATAAGCCTTTGATAGTGTTGGCAGCCTTCCTGTGGCAACAAGCTATGGAAATGGAGTTCATGGATGGAAAGTTGGCTTCTGTGATGGTCTGTGAAGGATGCACGCAACCTTCTGTAGTTTCTTACAGTCCTGGATAGAGCAATTGCCTTACCAGGCCATTATGCACCCAGACAGTATGCTCTCGATGGTGCATCTGTAGAAATTGGTGAGGGTCCTTATGGCCACACCAAATTTTCAAGTGGCTATGCTTAGAGAGGATAGGTCAACTGGCCTAGATTGATTGCACTCCAGGTTGCTAAAGTGGTGGGAATGGGGATAGCAGAAGATGCTATGATCTTCCAGTCTTTCCTAAAGACAAGGGAATTTCCAAAGTATTGGAGAGTAGCAAATGTGACATCCTCATACAAAAAAAAAATGTTTAATGTCATTTCTAGTAACTATAGAATGGTCAGTTTGATGAGTTAATGAGTGAAAAATATCAACAGGCACTCAGACATTTGACATCATTGCTAAAAATTTTACTTCAAAACCCATCCATCCCTTTACCTCCCTTCTAAAGATGGGCAAAAGCTCACAACACAATATTCCTATCTTTCCTCCCTCCAGAAAGTGTCCCATTTCCAGCCTGCCTTCAGTCACAGGGGCACCTTCTACTGATCTCTGTTGGAGCTGCCAGCCAATCAGATTGGTCAGCAACTTCAGAGGATGACGTTTCATCTGAAGTGTTGACAGAATTCCCACACTCCAATCTTCCAGCCCAGATGGTCTTCTTCTGTCTGATCTGTCTGCTCACCACTGCCCGCCCTCTGGGGAGGAGAGTAGTCCACACCTTATAATTATCTGCCCAGTGATTCATTCTTATTGCCAGTTTTTCAGACTGAAAAATAGTGGGCAGTGAGGTACACTAAAATTCAATGCAATGACAACTGCTTTTGTTTTGATATATGTAACTGGATTTTGGAACACAAAGTAGCATTTCAGAACAGGATTTGGGTGCCGGGAATGATCAGATGGTGCCTTTCAGTTTGTCCAAGCAAGGCTAGAGGCTAGGAACTCTGTCATGAATAACTACCTCCTGTCTCCCAGTCAACATGGCGCAATCTGGATTGTCATGGAGTACTGTCCACTTGCAGCTCCAACAACATTCAAGAAGCTTGACAAAACAGACCCATCCACCTCTTAGGCATTCACTCCCTCCACAACTAATGGACAGTGACAGCAACATGTACCATCTGTAAGATGCACTTCAGAGACTCACCATGTTTTATTCAATAGCATCTTCCAAACCCACAACCTCTACGACCTGAAGTGTAAGGACAAACATTCATGAGAATATCAACACCTTCATGTCTCCTTCCAGCCATACAAAATTCTAACTTAGAGCTAGAACATCATTCTTTCACTGGCTCGGGATACTGAGATCTGAATGTTTTTCTTACCTTTTAGCTTTCTTTTATTTCTGCTGTTGTTTGTTTTTGAGATTCTAGGTTTGTAACCAAGGTGAGGCTGGAGAATGGTGACTTTGTGCACTTTTGTACTCATGTATTCCGATACTTGGGCACACATAACAATGAAACCTTATTCTATTTCTAATTCTGTTTTAGAGTCATTAAGCTTGGAACTCCCTCCCTAACAACACTATGGGCTTCCTTATGCCTGTGGACTGGAGGATTCAAGCTGAGAGCTCACCATCAACTTCTCAAGGGCAGTTGGGGAGTCAGAAATTAATGTTGGCCTTGCCAGCAATGTCAACACCTCGTGAATATTTTAAAAGCTCTCTCTAACTCTGCTTGAGCTACACAGTATTTGCCCTTAAATATCTGAGAGTTGTGCTGTGGGAGAGCAGTGGACGTTGTTTATTTGGATTTAGTAAAGCCTTTGACAAGGTTCCACATGGTAGACTAATTAGTAATGTCAGGTCACATGGAATTTAGGGTGAGCTTGCTAATTGGCTTAGTGGCAGGAGAGAGTGATGGTGGAGGGTTGCTTTTCAGACTAGAGGCCTGCAACCATGGTGTTCCATAGAGTTCGGATCGGGGTCCTCATTTGTTTGTCATTTCTATAAATGATTTGGATAAGCATATAGAAGACTTGGTTAGTAAGTTTGTGGGCGACACCAAAATTGTTGGCATTGAAGACAGTGAAGAAGGTTTTCTAAGATTACAAAGGGATCTTGATCAAATGCGTCAATGAGCTGAAAAATGGCAGGTGGAGTTCAATTTGGATAAATGCACGGTATTGCATTTGATACAACAAATAAGGGTAGGGCTTCGAGTAGTATTGTAGAATAGAGGGATCTGGCGTGCAGGTACTTAATTCTTTGAAGTTTGCGTCACATATAGACATATAGTTAAAAAGGCATTTGGCATGCTTGCCTTCACTGCTCAGTCCTTTGACTGTAGGAGTTGGGAAGTCATGCTGGGGTTGATCAGAACATTAATGAGGCCACTTTTGGAATATTGTTATAGGGAGGACATTATCAAACTGGAGAGGGTTGACAAGAGATTTACCTGTTTGGTACTGGGTGTGGAAGCTTTGAATTATTAAAGAAGGCTGGATAGGCTGAGACTATTTTTTCACTGACATGTATGAGGTTGAGAGGCGACCTGATAGAAGTTTTTAAAATAATGAGTTATGGGTGATTTTCCTTTCCCTCGGCTGGGGGATTTCAAGACTAGGGGGCACATCTCTGAGGTGAGAGGAGAAAGATTTGAAAAAGACATAAAAGGAAAATGTTTTCCAAAGACAGTGGAATGAACTTCCTGAGGAAGTGGTGGGTGTGGGTACAATTGCAACATTTAAAAGATGTTTGGATAGATATATGAATAGGAAAGGTTTGGAGGGATATGGGCCAGGAGCAGGCAGGTGGGACAAGCTTAGTTTGGGGTTATGTTTGGTATGGACTTATTGAACTATTTCCATGCTGTATGACTCTGTGACTCTGACTTTATGTAAATCATACATAAGTGAAGCTGTGTGCCTGGTTGTGAATTCTTACAACTAAGAGTACAGTACAGAGAAATGAACTGGCATAAAGTTATGTGTATTACAGCACAAAAAGAGACATTTTGGCCATTGACACCATGTGGGTCATTAAGCACCTATCTACTCTAATTCCGTTTCCCAGCACAGAATATATCTGAATATATCACTAATTTATGACACATTGGGAGCCTATTTAAGATGAGTATTTGTTTGTCCCAAACATCAAATAAAACACTGTTAAAGGCAGACATCCTTGGCTGAGAATTTCTTAAACTTTAGTTTCACTGCAATGAACAGACAGTGCACTAGGTTCAGTCATGATCATTACACTCGGCCCTGTGGATGTTCAGTCCATCAACAGATGTCTCTGTTGAATAAAAACAATATTCTGCTGTTTGGTGAGATTTCTCCTCCTATCCTTATCCAATAAAAATTATTTTGGTGCCAAAAACAGATTAGAACATTTGGCTTAACATTTCCCTTCTCTGCTCTGGTACCAGATGTCGGAGGGTGTGCCCCACCTAGCAGTGGCACCCATCTGTATTATGTTAATTATAGGACCGCTGCTTGATTTCAGTCAGTTTGGTGATCCATATCAGACATTCCCAGCTGCTGATCCTCCAGCCAGCCAGCACTTGGACCACTCTTGTACTTTGTTATGAGATTTTTTTTCTTTCTTTCTAAGTCTCCTCTATGCATAAACCTTTATTTGTGTGTGATAATCTGACCATTACAAGAACAATTTTGTCATGTAACATAGAAATACATTATGTCTAATAAATTACACTAAGTGTAGTTATTCTTAATTCCTTGGTAATGCATCTCTTTAAGAATGTAGCATTGAAGAGGTACATCTTCCCAAATGTAGGCAGCAAGTTTTCTTAATAAGAAATACTGATAGAAAACTCCAAACTGTAGCAATCACATCTTTCACATACACAAATACCAGAAGATATTAATCCAAATATTACAAGAAAGCCATTAAATCTGTAGATGTTCTCTTTGATTGGATATCTTATCAACATTCAGTAGCTGTCAACCTTTCATTCAAAATGTATTCTTAATGTAGCTTAACAGATAGATTGTGTTCTGAATTATTCACTTATTACTGGATAATTACCGCTGAAGGTCTATTGATATCTAAGGTCATCATAAGTCAAGGAAAGGCATCTGAAATGAAGGACTGAAGTTGTACAAAATATGTAAATTCCGATTTGAATTTAGGATGCATGTGTGTTTTAAAGAGGACATGGTGAATATCAAGATCAGTGAGAAGCCATGGCTCATTTTAATCCTTGGGTTTTTTTTTCCACCAGATTTCAAAGCTGTTCAAAGCTGTCACAAATGAATGAAAGCCAACATGTGGAAATGAAAAATGACATGGCAACAGGTAGCTTCCTGGGAATCAAGGTAAATGATAGGCACAGCAGATGAAGCTGAAAGCTTTGTGGTCCTGTGAAAGCGAAGGAAGGACTAGAAATTATCTTTGGAGTTTGGAAAGACACTCCTGTCCCTTTTGTCCAACAAGTAAATCTTTAAAGCATTGAAAACATAATCCATTGTCATGTCTTGTTGTTCCCAAACATTGGAAATCATTTCAGTTTAGACTCAAATTGCTCATTAAGTGTATTTCTTTTTAGATCTCCATGTGGCTGATAAATTGATACATTGTTACTGAGCAGATGACTGCTAAGTGACAGTGAATGAAAGACCTGTGATATATATTCACACAAGTTTATTCCTATATATTTCTTTATGGATATATCATCATCTAACATCTGTCTTTCTTTTAAAAGAAAGCTTCACTGTTCCAGTCATGATTTTCTTTTCTGAAAGAAAGAAGATTAACAAACTGCACCCTTTAAGCTTCTTTTATAGCTGACTTCTATTGTCAGAAAATGTCACTCATTGTTATGTCTCCTGATCCCCATAAGTTAGAAATCATCACACTGTCACATACAGAGCTGGGCTGTTGAAAACACCCGCCTCTGTACTGTGACTTTGTCCCTTTTGTAATAAAAAAAACAATAAGATCAAGAACAGCCCTCAAAGCCTCTTCCCTCACATCTCCTCACTCCCACACACTCCCCATGTCCCATCTATGCCAACCTATGCCATGTCAATTTATGCATCCACCTCAATGTGCTTCCTGCTGTCCATGTTAGCCTTTGTCCCTCTACCTACACAAAATCCTTATATTTCTCATTGCAATCAAGTGCAACTCATGACCCTCGGTAGGGAGACAAAAAGAGCACACAAAACCCCAGGTGTGGTTTAACCAAGGTCCTATAGAATTGAAGCAAGTCTTCACTACCACTGTACTCAATCCTTTTGTAATAAAATTTAATATTCCATTAACCTTCTTTGTTGCACCTGCATGTTAACCTTCAGTGACTTTTCAACAAGGTCTCTTTATGCATGCACATTTTTCAAACGCTTAGTTGACTGTATAATGCTGGGCAAAACATTGAAACAAACTAAAAAAAAATCCCACAATTTGATACATAAAGCACTTACAGCAAAAAAAGTATGTCTAGGACAAGTAGAAGGAAGCAAAAGGAATTGAGGTGTAGTGTCTGCCTCTCAACCTCTTACTCTATGTCCACAAACTATGCCCACCCCTCCCAAGTAATTCTGCGGATGATGGGCAGCCAATGGAAAGAGCTAATCTAAAAAAAAACACAAAATATAAGAAGCAAGAGAAGGTTATACCATCCTCCAACTTTGCTCTGCCTTTTGACAAGATCATGGATGACCTAATTCAACTTCACATTTCCATTATAATCCGATACCTCTTGTCCAGTATGTATAGTATTACCCGGAGCTCTCTTTCGAGCCAAAATGAAGCTCATGCGTATCTCTGTCATGTTGACATATTATGGAAAACAAGCTAGGAATTAATTACAATGAGAATGTACATACCATGTGCCATATTTTCTCAGCAGTTGTGTCAGTGTAATAACCACACTGAAAGCTGCAGGAAAGACACTTGAAGGAGCTCCAGCATTTTGAGTCTTTCATTGTGATTATTTTGAACTCTGGAAACCAGAAAATATAGCATGGTGACAGCAGAGGTCTGTGAATAAGACTCAAACTATTGAAATGGATTAAATGTCGAATACGATTGAGAAAGATCAACCTGATTTGGTGCTGGAAGTCGAAAGAAAAACTGAGGGAATTGTACAAAAACGAAATAGTTGTTGCAGCAGCAATGACCAGCTAGTTCCAACCCATGGTGAATTGGGAGGCTGATGGTATAATAGAGATAGTTGAGAAGCTTAAATTAAAGTGTAGATTGATATTCCCTAACTTTCTAAGAGGCAATACTAAAGGTGAATGGATTAACTACATTCTTTTTTAGGTAGAGGAGAACAGGTTACATATTTTTGATAGTTGTGAGATGGGTGAGAACTGTGAAACTCAGAAGTTGATTTTTGAAAAATTCAGCACACATCTCAGCCAAATGCAAGTCATCAGATCCATCATAAGGAGTTTTAATGTTTGAGATAAGAGCCAGTTAAGACTATTGGCAGTTTCTTAACAAATTTGAAATGTGCAGCCAGAAAATATAAATTGAACAACACAAATGAAATACTGTTAGATCAGCTCATTTGGGGATTTACACACAATGAAGTACAAAAATAGTTTTATTGTAAAGTACATGTCTCCAATATTTCAGTCTGTAGACATGGCCAGTGGCACATGGCTAAAGGACTTTCTCCTTATCTCCATTCTAAAAGGTCTTCCCTTTACTCACGTCCTCATCTCTCCTGCAATGGAAGCATCTTCCCAACATCTACTTGTCCAGGTCATTCAGTATTCTGTAAGTTTCAATCAGATCCTCCCTCATCCGTCTCAACTCCATCGAGTATACTCTCAGAATCCTCAAACGTTCCTCATATGTTAAACCTTTCATTCTTGGGATCATTCTCATGAACCTCCTCTGGACCCACTCCAGGGCAATACATTCTTCCAGAGGTATGGGGCCCAAAATTGCTCACAATACTCTAATGGGGTCTGACCAGAACTTTATAAAGCATCAGAAATATATCCCTGCTTTTACATTCCAGTCCTCTCAAAATGATCAACCTGTAGGTTTACCTTAAGGAAAACCTGGACCAGGACGCCCAAGTCCTTTTGCACTTCAAATTTCTGAATTTTCTCCCCATTTAGAAAATAGTCCGTAACTCTATTCTCCCTACCGAAGTGCATGAACTCACACTTTCGCACATTGTATTTCATCTGCCACTTCTTTACCCATTGTCTCTACCTGCAGCCTTTCCACCTCTTTAATACTACCTGCTCCTTCATCTATCTTTGTATCATCTGCAAACTTAAGAGGAAAGGTTTGAGACCAGCAACAATTTCAGCAGAAAGTATTCTGTTCACTGAGCAATGGACCTCTGAATGAAAAACATTGTGACAATGGAAACCAATGCACCCTCTGAAATATTAAAGGGTTTGCTGAACACCATGCATTTTCAAAATCCTCATGCCATCATCACATTACGCAAGAGTACACAGGTTTATAGAAAACATGTCGAGCTGATTAAGAAGACACTCACAAAACATTGAGCGTCAAGCAAAGACAACACTCTGCCAGGCAATATGCTTGCTCCAAATGACCAGGAGCAATCAGATGACAACTGTCTGATGTGTAGATAGAAGGCCAACAATTCACAAGCATTCACAATTCCTGCTTGAGTTGCTATAAATACAAATTACATATGTATAGAATCCACTTGTAAACACCTGGAATTCAGAAAAAGTTGTCAGTGAAGCTAAAATCCAAGTTCAGACATCATCAAGACTGCAACTGGTAAACAAATGAGAAGGGTCAAAGTCCATATTTGACCAAATCTGAGTTGGAAAAAAGAATTGTCAACAATGCCAGGAACTTCACTATCTAATATACAATTAACAATATCAACAGCATTACAGCATTACTTTAGCAATATCAACTGCCACAACACCAAGAGCTAACAAGAGATGGAGACATTGACATTTTCAAAAAGAAGGGTTATATCAAAATGTCAACTTCTCCACCTCCTGATGCTGCCTGGCTTGTTGTGTTCTTCCAGCCTCCTGCTTGTCGACTTTGGATTCCAGGATCTGCAGTTGTTTTGTCTCTAATAACACCAACAGCAACATGTGAAACATCCTCTATCCAGACTCAACTCACTGCTAAGAGAGATGTAATGCGGATCTACAAAATGGGGACATAACATCCTACTACTCAAACAAAATTGTGAATAATGATTTCTGAGAAGAAAACAAGCTACAGCAAATTCCAAAGGTGTTCAGTTTAATTATAGCAGTTGATTACTAGTCTTCTTTAGTTAAGTAATTGATGTTTCATGGTTCTGCTGACGTAAAAGAATTTTGTTAGATTGTTAGATTGTTCACTAAAAGCTAGAATCTATTTATTATGAGCATGAACATCGTGGGTTCCAGATTTACTCTTGCATTGCAGTCGGTCAACCAGTTACATGGAGACCTGCAAAAACATAAACAATGAAATTTCAATGTTTTGAGTTTAGTCATGTGAGTGTTTCAAACTCTTGAGAATCAGAAGTTTTAGCACACTCTGTCTTGAATGTACTTAAAGACTGAATTTCTACATTCACAAATCATTGATGAAAAACATTCTCCTCATTTCACTAAGTGACCAACACTCTATTTTGAATCTGTGATCGCTGGTTCTAGACTTCACTTTCAAAGAAAATATTCTCCCAGCAACAACCCATTTAATCTGTTAGGAAGCATTATAATTTTCAACAAGATAATCACTCATTTTTCAACTCTCTCAGGAATATATAGGCTTAGTGTACTCAAACTCTTAATTTCTCAATTTCTCAAAGGATGGCCAAGTCTTACTAATGAACAAGCAATGCAGTTGATTTAAGACCCAGCAATAGGGCAATCTTGAGCCACTGAGACAGAAATATGATGAAGAAAAGTAAAAGAAAATGAAATTATTCCATGCATATAATGCAGCAACATATTCAATGTGAAGTCTTTCTTGAGAGAAACCTGAGATGGCTGCCTATAGTAGTATGACTACAGCAAATTAGCAAAAACATTTGTATATAGTTGGATTTCAATCCAATATCCGCTAATTATACAAAAACCATGGCATGTATTGTCAAGTACTTTTTGAGTTTGTTTCCAAATACACAGATGACTGTTCTCATTTATTAGCAACTGTTTATAAAATCAAAAATGCTGGAAATTTGAAATAAAAACAGTAAGTGCTGAAGAAACCCAGCAAGTCATACAGCATCTGTGGAGAGAAACAGAAATAACACTTCAAGCCCAGTGTGACTCTAAAGGATAATGACATTGGATTCGAAATATCTCTCTCTTCACAGAAGTTGCTGGATCTGCTGAGTTTCTCCAGCACTTTCTGTTTTCATTAGCAATGTTTGTATATCTTTTTACACACATGACAAATTATGGATTTTAAAGTATTAGTGCCTTATGATAATGTGCATTTTTCCATCCATTGGTTGGAATGATATGCTGTCTAATTCAGTTTCAAACTCTTCCCAGCTGATTCTGCTGAGTAATGCTGTTGCCTTTGGTACCTCTTTCTTCTATTTGCATTAGCTGTGTCTGGCAGACAATCTTTTCATTTCCAAACTTCAGCATCAAGTTTTCTTTGTGTCCCCTTTCTGTCTTGTGCTGTACATTTTGTCTGTTTGTCAATTGATGTGGCCTGTGAAACATTGTAATTCTCTTTTGGAACATTTAGAGTTATTAGTCCAAGTATTCAATATGTTTCTGCTGAGGTAAGTGGCTTCAGCTTTATGTCTAATATCTGATTACCAGATGTAGTGTAGATTGGAGTTCAGTGAATATCATTCAGTCACAGAGTTTCAACTTCAACTTTGAGGAACTCACCTTTGGATTGTCACCTGATGTAATTTTATTCAGGTCTGCACAGTTCATACGTTACATGAAGCATCCGTGATTATCTGGCAGTTCACATTCACTTGATGTTCTCATTCTGCTGTTTTCATTGCAAAAGTTACAAACCATTTTCTTCTTTAAATTTGACATTGCCAACCTGCTGTCAACTGAACCATCTTATTTTTGGTCTGACACCTCTCTAGTTATCCATGTTGGTTTTGTCTGATGTATTGCCTAACATTTTTATTGCAAAATCATTTTTACCATCTTTATAAGATTGTTCGTTTGCTTCCAGCTAAACACATGTATAAAAAATGGCTTAGCTTCTTGCAGTTAAAACACTTCTTCTATGCTGGACATGCTTTCTTCTGTCTTAAGTGATGATTGCCTCAATATTTGCAACTGGTCCTTCGATCTTAATTTTTCTGTTGATTTAAGTGGATGCACATTATTGTGCTTGAGAGGTTTGGGTTGCCTTCCCATATTGTGAATAAATACAACTGTTCTCCCATGTGCATACTATAGCTGTTGATTTATAAGTTCATAGCTCCTGGACAGGTTTATGACTTCTTCAAGGGTCAGATTCTTTTCTTTTAGCAGTCATGCTGTCACTGTATGATGTCTTGCCTGAGATAATTCTATCTTTAATTCTAATCTTTTAGTTGTGAAAATTCACGGGTTTCTGTGAGCTGAATTAATATTGCTGCATATTGATCAATGGACTTTTTACCTTGGTCCCTAATATTGAAGTTGCACCATTTGTAAGTGATATTTACTTGGGTTTAAAGTGTGCCTTCAAACGTTTTAAGATCTCTGCTGTGTATTTTTTCTGCTCTTCAGTTGAAACACCTGTGATAACAGTGTAGCAACATGTAACTGTTCTGACTTACTGAACAAATCTATTATTATTTCATAATTCTACCGTTGTTCATGGAAAAAAAGTCTGGTTTGGCTTCATATCTACTGTCATTTCAACAGGAGTTGGTAGGGAAAAAGCTGCATCCATTTTTGTTTAACCAGTGCTTTAACTGAGACTGGTCTCTTTTATTTTCATTTTTCTTTTATGAGAGTGCACAAGTCTGACCATATCTGTGTTTCTCTGTTAGTAGCAGTTTTTGTTTACAACTCTGCAATGATCTGATAACGTGTTTCATGTATACAATGCAGAACTGTGGTCAACTTGAGGTCTTTATTGAAGTGAACTTAAGATGTCTTCTTACAGTGCGTGTGCCTCATGGTAAAGGCCACATGATGACAGCAGAATAGGAAAGGCATTTGCACATGATTGCATTTTAATCCAAGCAGAAATGAACAAAACATAATTACAAGAAAACTTGGTATACTAGTCCAGTAACCATAATTTGCTTGCAGCACCACCTAGAGGATCTTGAAAAGAGAATGTGGAGCCACAGGAGTCACACCAAGGCCAAGCTTTCGTGTTCAAACTGTGTGGATGGGTATGTTCAGTAGTGACTGATTCTCTGCTTCCACTATTCAGAAAGTTTGCCCGAACACACTCCAATTAGGAGGGTAAGAGCTTCTCAGTGAATCACAGGGGTGAGTGCTGTGGTCCATCCCTACCTAAGCTGCTGGCCAAACAGAGGTCAGAAGTCAATGGATCCAAGAGAATATTGTTGGAGCTCTGATCTCCAAAAGATCATGGAATATAGTCCATTGCTTTTCAGGTTTCATGGAGTTAAGTTGAGTTGCAGGGCAGTGAGGTGGTTGGAGGCAAACAGCAAGATGGTTGGCTTTCTTGGCTATCCCCTTGCTCCTCATCCCCAGCCCAATGTGTCCTATTTTAGGACAAATGGAGGAAACCCCCCCAGCCCCATCTCAACATTGCCTTGGTTTTCCTGTCAGGAGATCAGCCACTTTTCTCACAAGTTGGAAAAGGGCAGGTAACTGGACAATTTTTAAAATATATACCAACATAAGTGAAAACTTTCAATCACCTTTTCAAAATTTTGATAATTAATTTCATCTTATTTAAGTACTCTCAATGTGTGCTAATTTTGCCCCAGTAAAGAGGTTCAATAATTTCAAAAAGATCTTGAGTCAGAGGAGTGTTGCTTCTTTAGCTGATTAATACAGCCAAGGTTAACCCCGCTTCTGTTACAGTGAGCAGGTTTTGTCTGGGTCATTCAGCAGTAACAGATTAGATTAATATTGTTTTCTTTGGTTTTCTGAATTCTGTTGGTGTTTTAAAGATTTCACCCTATGATTACATCCATTTTTTTGCATCAACAATTCTTAACAATGACTTAGTGTGTACAATGCAGAGGAGCTTCTCATCCCAATCTCTAAACGTTTGGTTGACAATGACTGGTAAAGTCAAATTCCAGCTACTGGTGCTTTGAAACTTCTATTCCAGGATGCAATTTTTTTGTGCAATAATTGAAATAGATATTATTCAACAGTTTACCTTATTAGATTAACAATAAAGAAATGTAGAATCCCCAAATAATTAGATTTTAATTTGAATATGCAATATAGTTTCTGGTTTAAATAAGTATACAAAATATTTCATTCATTTGGGTCAGGCCTAGATTTAGCTCTACACTGCCCTCTCCAGTCAATTATTAGAAAAAACATGTTCATATTCACCTTCTGTAACATGCTAATACTAATTTCAGCCCACGAATTTAGCGAAAAATAATTATATAAGAAAACGATACAATTTAGGTGCATTCTGTTTTAATTGAATTAATATTTTCATGACTGCAATGGCAAATTATAATAGCTCAATTTCAATAAGAAGCAGCTAGGAGATCGCAGCTGGGCTTATCTATTAACATCAAGGACAATTTTCCTTTGTTTAAAGTTCACCCCACATTGTTCAATCATTGCAATTTTATTTACAGAGGAAGCCGCTGTTAACTCATGCTATTTCTGTGCAAAAATGGATAGTCATGTTTGCTAGCTGAACAATCCACTCAATTTATAGTTAATTAATTTGTTTAATTAGTTTTGAAAGAGATGACAAGGCACTTTTTAAATCCGAGAGTATCGTCTACACATTGTCTTCTAAAAAGTGTCAGGCAAAACATAGTACAAAGGCCATTAGATAATTATGAATGGGAAAGACCATTCAGGCCACCTCTTTGTGCTCATTCAGAGATTCTAGATTGTCCTCATTGAATGCTGTAAAATTATTTCAGAACATTAGAATATACCAAGCGCTCTGAAATTTTATTGCACATTTGGGAAAAATAATTCCTTAGACCTTAGCCCAAAAATGATCTTTTATCATTTAGGATCTTGCCTAATCATTTTGTTCACCTAAAAGTACAAGAACGGCAGATGGGAACACCATCAGCATCTCTTCTGAGCCACACAGCACCCTGACTTGGAACTATATTGCTATTCCTTTCCCAGTGGCATTGTGAGTGTACCTGACACCATGCATTGTGGGATCAAGGAGTCAGCTCACCACTCTCACCTCAAGAGGGTTAGACCATTAGTGCTTACCTTGCCTAAAATGCTCACACTCATGAACTTTTTTTTAAATTGCTTTGATTGTGACCACACTACATCAGTTCTAACAGGTACAGAGAAGGTCCAGGGAGGAGTAAATAGTGTTTTTTTAAAATATAAATTACAAAAGGTTTTGATCGAGTAAATAGTGAAAAACTGTTGCCTCTCACTGGACGATCAGGGCTGAAAGGTCATCACTTTAAAATTGTCACTAAAAGACTGAGGAAAGAGCTAAAGAGAAAGTAGTTTATGTACTAAGTTGTTAGATTGTGAAAGAATTTGCCACAGGGAGTAGTTATGGAGGAAACCATTCCATCTTGTAAGAGAAGTGTAGATAAACGTTTGAAACAGGAAAATACAGAACCATGGGGACAGATAAAAACAATAAAATTAGTTTTTGATTGCTCTAGCAAGGAGTTGGTATAGACACAATAGGCCAAATCGCCATTTTGTCCTATACACCATTATGATTTGATGACTGATTCCTCAAAGTTTGACCTCCAAAATAGTATACCAAGTTTTCTTGTAATTATGTTTTGTCCAATCCAGGGGGCTGTTGTCATTTTTCTAACTCTCTATACCCCTGCCTGTTGGCCTGTTAAGCTATTCCCTGACAATGACCAGACATGTAGCTTTTGACTGCAAGCCAGGGTTTAGGGGAAAGCTGAGAGTAGAGGTCTTTGACTCTCAAGATTTGGCTACAGATCAGGTGACATAGGGTTCATCGGATACCACTGTAGCAGGCAAGTTGATATTTTGGCAGAATTTAATGTGACTGGTTTGCTAACTGCATTCTCTCACACAGTTAAGTGTCACTTGAAAGGGGGTATGGAGAAGGTAGTCAACACTCAGCAGCAATGGTAAGAGTATTGTTGTTGGAAAGAGAGATTCTTAAATGCTGGATCCTTTAAAATCTGTTTTATTCAAAGCATAGGAACAGGAGAAGGCCATTCAGCCCTTTGAGCCTGTCTTGCCATTCAATTAGGTTGTGACTGATCAACTACCTTAATGCCACCTTCCCACACTACCTTCATATCCCCGATTTGATTTGATTTATTACTGTCACATGTATTAACATAGAGTGAGAAGTGTTGTCTTACATACTTTACAGGCAGATCATACCGTACAAGTACATCAGGGTCACAGAATGGAGTGCAGGATTCAATGTTACAGTTATCATGACGGTCGAGAGAGAGATCAGAATTAACATTGAAGAGGTCCATTCGAAAGTCTGATAACAGCAGGAAAGAAGCTTTTCTTAAATCTGTTTATACATCTATACAAACTTTTATATCTTCTGCCCGATGGAAAAGGGTGGAAGAGAGTGTAACTGGGGTGGGAGGAGTCTTTGATTATGTCGGTTGCTTTCATAATGCAGTGGGAAGTATAGATGAAGTCAGTGGATGGGAAGCTGGTTCCTGTGATGAACTGGGCTCTGTTCATGACTCTCTGTGCTTTCTTTCAGTTTTGGGAAGAGCAGTTGCCATACCACACTGTGATGCATCCAGATAGATTGCTTTCTATGATATATCTATTAAAAAATTGTAACCGATTTTATGAGTATGCCAAATTTTCTTATCCTCCAGAGGAAGTAGAGGCATGGCTGCGCTTTCTTGACTGGAGTGTCAACTTGTGTGGACCAGGACAGATTGTTGGTGATAATCACTCCCAGGAAATTAACGCTCTCAACCATCTCCACCTCAGCACCACTGATGCAGACAAGGGCGTACCATCCACTCCGCTTGCTGAAGTCAATGACCAGCTTCAAGGTTGATGGAGAGATTGTTGTCTTTACACAGTGGCATTGAGCACTCTATCTCGTTCCTGTACTCCATCTTGTCATTCTTTGAGATCCAACCTGAACAATGGCATTGTCAGCAAACTTATAAATGAACCTGGTGCAAAATGTGCCCATACAGTTGTGTGTATATAAGGAGTATTGTAGGGGGCTGATTACGTAGCCTTATGGGACACCGGTGTTAAGGATTATCATGGAGAGGGTATCATCACCCATCCTTTCTGACTGCAGTCTGTTGGTCAGAATGTCAAGGATCCAGGTGCAGAATGGGGAGCAGAGACTTAGGTCCCGGAATTTAGAGATGAGTTTATTTGGAATTATGGTGTTGAAGGCAGAGCTAAAGTCAATAAGTAGGAGGCTGACTCGATTGTCCATCAACTTCTGTCTTGAGAAGATGCTCAAACAGTACACATTACCCAGTATGCTGCTGGAGAAATATACATTTTTCAATTAATCAACACCTTTTACTACGGTAACCCTGATCCGACCTGAAGAACTGAACTTTCTTACATTCTACTCCTTCTTCTGTAGGTTCAATTAATTTTAATAGCAGGAAACTATTGAGGTAAGATAATCTCAGAGACACAGCAATATCTACCTTGTAACAAGCCAAAGCACCTGTTTAATGTAGTCCCTTTGTTTATTATCCTTCCTTTTGATACTAGCTGCATCAATTTCCACAACAGTCTCGACATGTTGCAAATTATCAAACAGGCTCTAAGAATCCATATATCCAACATCCACTGTGTTTTCTTTATACACTGTGTTATCCTTATATACCACACAGGTAAAGTAAATTAGACTAGTCAAGCAAAATGTATTCTTTGCCAATTTATGCTATCCTTTTCTTTCCATGGGTTCACTATTTTCACTTTACGTTATAAATTGTTAACTCACAATTGGGGTAAAATTGATTGCCCTTGAATTTGCTGACTTATCGTTTTCTTAACAATGAAACAGTTTTTGCCATACTTCATTTCTTTAGAATAATTCTTAGTAACAAATTATTTTGGAAAGTTATGATCATTGCCTCCATTACCTCCTCCTTAAATTTCCTTCGAGGTCTGGAATATATATTATCAAGCTGCTCTTTCTACTTCAGTCTAATTAACTGTTCTGATTATTTCCTTTTGCAAATTCATCTTCACATTCTCATAGAGTTCATAAGTTCATAAGATATAGGAGCAGAATTAGGCCATTCAGCCCATCGAGTCTGCTCTGACATTCGGTCATGGCTGATATGCTTCTCACCCCCATTTTCCTGCCTTCTCCCCATAACCCTTCAACCCATTACCAATTAAAAATCTGTCAAACACCTCCTTAAACTTACTCACTGTCCCAGCATCCATCATACTTTGGGGAAGCAAATTCTACAGATTCACAACCCTTTGGGAGAAGTAGGTTCTCCTCAACTCTGTTTCAAATTTGCTACCATTTATCTGAAGACGAGGACCTCTCGTCCTAGAATGTCCACAGGAAGAAGCATCTGCTCCATGTTTATTTTGTCCACACGTCTTATCATCTTGAATACCTTAATTTGACCTCCCCTAATTCTTCTAAAAAAGACTTGCATTTATATAGCACCCTCTGTGACCTCAGCATTTTACAACCAATATCATACTTTCATAAGACTGCAGTCAGTTTAGGCACAATGAGATCCCAAAGACAGCAATGTGATAATGACTAGATAAACTATTATTTTAGTAATATCAGTTAATCAGCGAATGCAGGGTCACGATTTGCCAGGAGGGTACTTGTCCCTAGATAGTGTCCCTGCCTCTGAGTCAGGAGGCCTGGCTTCAAGTCCTTCCTTTTCCAGAAGTGTCACGTAACATGTCTGAACAAGTTGATGTATAAAAAAAACAAAATTGGCCAGGGCAAGCGGAAAAATATCTTTTTACCTTTTATCATTGGATCTTTTCCAAGAATGTAGATGGAGTTTTGCTTTAAATTTCTACCCAAAGATAAACGTATTCTTATTTTTATGTGTCTCTCTAAGAACAAATATAACATATGTATTGAACTTCTCATTTGTTTATTTGCTCTGGTACAATATGACACCGTTTATAGCAAACATGCATATGGAAGTGAGTAACTAAGAAAGGAGGAAGGAGAGAGTAACAGGAATAGATTAGGTAGAAAGTTCAGCAGAGAAAGGGACCAATCTTTCACAGTATTTCTAAGTATTAAACATCCTCTAGGTTGGCCAGACTGGGTCTTGAGCTGAAAAAATAACTCCACTTTGTGTTTAACGTTATATACCACCTTGGTAAAGGAGTTGAATTCAGCTCTATAAGCTGTCACTCGGAGGCTCATTAAGCAGCTGATTGCTACATAAAAAGCCTATTAGGACTCATTACAGAGGCTGCATGGCTTAAGTGACTAATATCACAATTAACACACTTTCCTAATACTGATCAGTTGATTGGGAGTAAACACAGTGTTGGTGTTGATTTCAAGAGCCACCTAATGGGATGCTTATCATTTCAGGAAGTAGTGATGAAGATCTCTGGAACCAGTTGGAGATTTTCTAGAACACTTTGTCCAGATCTGACCAAACATTTCAGCAATACTTATTCTGGAAATTCTCTGATTACTTAAAAAGAATAGATGCGGCCATTACATAAATCAGGAGAAAAGGAACGATTGGTTGCGTCACCCTGCCAGATGCTCCCCCTCCTTTATCTGGATGAAGAATGGGAGGAAGACAGAAATCCAGACCGAGCAACACTAAAGGCTTCAGGAAAGAGAGTCGGTGAGAGAGTATAGGGTGAAATGATCTTCTTGGTAAAAACAATGACTGCAGATGCTGGAAACCAGATTCTGGATTAGTGGTGCTGGAAGAGCACAGCAGTTCAGGCAGCATCCGAGGAGCAGCGAAATCGACGTTTCGGGCAAAAGCCCTTCATCAGGAATGCTGTGCTCTTCCAGCACCACTAATCCTGAAATGATCTTCTTGCCTTTTGAAAGTCAAGGGCCTTCCTCTTATTCTGGCTACATACAAGACTCTGTGTCTTTCTCACTCTGACTGAGCCATCCTGAAAGTGTGAACCATGTTCCAGACTGAGCACTGCATATAAATGGTTGTGAATAGAAAGAGCCAACATGTACTGCTCCATGAAATTGTATCTACTGTAATTCGTATTCAAAAGCTAAGTCGCCAGGTTCTTCATTCAACACCTCTAGGTGGGCTAACGTTATGATAACCAACAAACTTCGTCAAAATTACCTGCTTGAAATCAGACTGTGAGATTCAGATGTAATAGAAGGCATTTTTTTCAGGATAAGAAGTTATTTTGACACTCAGAAGAATGCAGTCTCTCAATCAAATGCAAATGAGTTTGTTTTTTTTCAGAAAGTAATATTTTAGGATACAGTTCATGACACGTTTGAGATATGATATAACCAAAATATATTAGACAAAAAAAGTGATTGTTTTACACCAATGGTTCTCAAGGTTCTATAACACTGTGATTTTTCTCATACCAGGGTAAGTTGTAGACTAATTGATGGAGATTAACAGCTATGATTTCTCAATAAATTCATTATCATTGTATCATGCAACAATGAGAATGGTAAATGATAAACTAGGTGGACCACTGTAATCTTTAATATAGCAAAGTGAAAAATCACACACCACCAGGTTTAGTCCAACAAGTTTATTTGGAAGCACTAGCTTTTGGAACACTGCTCCTTCATCAGGTAGCTGTGGTGCAGGATCATAAGACATAGAATTAATAGCAAAATATCACAGTGTCGAGCAATTGAAACAATATATTGAACAAACCTTGACTGCTGTTAAGTCTTTCATCTTTTAGAATGGATTGCAGGTTTTAGTTCATTAGTATGTAAATCCCAGAACTTCTTTCAAGTCACATTCTTGAGATAACTCAAGGTTTTATGAAAAAAAGATGACATGTCAGTTTAGACAATGCATTATAGGTGTGAGGTAAGACCCGCACTTCTTAATTCATACCTTCTTTTCCTAAAGGACATTAGGGAACCAGTTGGAATTTTATGACAAGCTGACTGCTACAAGATCACTTCTTTTGGTGTCAGCTTTTTTACAAGATTATTTTGGCATCCTGTTGACACTAGTGCTTCCTCAGTGAAATATAACTCTTCCGCTTTCTTCAGTCTTGAGGTTGGGTTAGAGAGTAACATGAAGAAGCACAACAATAATCCAATCAATTCTGTTGTTCTTTCTAGGTGATTATGGGGAAAAAGTAACTGGCACAGGGAATGGTTATAGTCATGATGATGTCTCTCCACGTTCAACACAATCAAACCTTCTGCAGTATCTTCTCACAGTGGTTACATCTGGTAAAGGTATGTAAGACATTAGTTAATACTTTCCCACTGACAATTTTTCCCATTCACTGAGATTTCTCATATTAAAGCCTCGCCCCACTCCTCCTGTCTCTCCCTTTCCTCCAAAGGACATTCAATGACTTTTTTAAAGTGGAAATAGGTTGTCATTTAATGGAAAGCTGATCCATTTAAGACAAATAGGCTGATAAATTCCAGGTTATCATTAATTGCTGAATCCAGTATAACCTTTATACTTTATAGGGGATTAAACAATATCTCTTTGGTGCAATATTGAAAGTAGCTTATTTAGATTTTGTACATGTACCGGCACTCGAAGGCATTGTTATAGCCTACAAAACTAATAACTTTTTGGGTAGAATTTATGGTTTATATTTGACATTTTTCTTTGTTTATTTCTGTTAAATTTGGACTGAATGAGTGATTAAATGAAGCATGATACAAAAATTTTCTAACTGAATACCTTTTAGCTAGATTTTACAGAAATGTTGATCCAAATGCAATATTCATCCAAGCATAACATTACTTGGCAAAACAGTTATGCCTTTATCAAAAATTAGCTTGGCATAAATGAGAATTTATTTACCCACCATAACTGCTGAGAAGTAAAAACTATAATGCCATTACCATGGTTCCAAATCTGTGTTTTTTCTACCAAAAAAACCCTTTCTAAAGTCGATGCATATCATGAATTAAACATAAGTAAGTTGATAAAGCTACATTCCTCCCTATAAATATTTATACTGCAAAACAGTGATGTGAAAAGAGGGGAATGGCCCTTTAACTTTCTAGTGGCATTGCTGGGCACTTCTTCCCAGCACAGAATAAAAGATGATAGCTCAGGCATCTGTTTACACCCAGAATCCACATTATAATATAATTTGTATACCCCGCAGGCACTACTCCATGCCACTGCACAAATGAATATTAAATTACATCCTTATGCACCAATGAACATTCGGCAGATGCAACGAGCAGAATAACACTAGCTGCAAGACAATATTAAACATGGGCCACTGTATAAATAGAATGCATGACACAGAATCATTGGTAATGAAAAATAAACCACTTGTGACATCAAGCAACATAACTCACGAGTGCCTCAGTGCCTCACTATCATTAGGTTCATTTCTTAAAGATATTACTTTTCATTGCAGCCCTCATGTCCTGTATATTGAATAGGATGATAGATTATCTGTGTAATCAATTATCTATTTTAATTTTGGGTGGGTTTAGGCAACAAAATATTCTGATTTACATATAGATTGATTGAAATAGTAATTGCCATTATGTGACCGACAATGAAAAACTGGAATCTCATTCTTAATTTTATACTTCACCAAATAGTTTATACTTGATAAAGGGATTTTGAGCCTTAATATTAGAAATGTTACTTTGGTGTTCCCCACTTTACTGTTACATTATTTTTGTTGCTAAAATTAGTGAATTGAGTTATACTCAATGGATGCCATTATTTTCATATAATGTCTGATTATTATTATCTTGCTGAATTCCATTTTGACACTTGTAATTCAGAAGTCACACATATTCTGGAAGTGCTAACATTTCTGCGAGAAAGGTGATTGTGGAGTGGCAGAGACATTTATCTTGTATGTATACAGGATTCTCCTGGAAAACACGCTTTAAAGCTTTGTGTTGACTTTTTAATTTCCATAATCTTTGTTTTTCTCCGAGATCATATCCTTATCTGTTGTACTTTTGCAGCTTGCGACTAATATTGCAGTTCCCCACTCTTAGTTGAAAGCTATAGAAATCTCTTAACTGGTAATAGGAGTGCCAGTGGTTGTGGCGCAATTTGTGTGAAAATTCAGAGATTGGAATAGGTTCAGATTAAAGGGATTTATTGAAGGGCCAACATTGATTGCTCATGACACAAAAAAACATAAAACATAACACCTCAAAATAAAAGTTATTGAGAACAAATATGACCCTTTAAGAATTAACCTTTTGATTACAGTGTATATTTCCTCTATAGTTTTCTTACATCTTGTTCAAATTGCCTAAATTATCACATACACATGTAACCAGAGAAAGATGTAAGATCATAAAAGAATAATTTTGGATCCATATACAGAACAACTGCAAATCATAAAATTGTTTGAAGAAAAGAACTATAAAAATTGCACTGCATTAATTTTAATAGAACATTCAACCATAAGTGCTTCTTCAGTCCTCAAACCACAGTGTTATGTCATGACAAAAATTCAATTTTATTTTCTTTCAGTTTCTGTGGACAGCATAGATTTCTTGTCCATTGTTAAATGCAGAAATGAAACATCACACTAACTAAAGTTTTATTAATTTACAAAGTCAGTCACTAAACATGAACTCCTTATTCTGAGTGTCTGCAGACAAAAAAAACAATGATTTCATAACTGAACTATCTGGTGTAACACATCACGAGAGGAATATTTCCATTATTAAATTGCAGAGACCAAACAAAGCAATGTTTTGAATATTACTTTATCAATGGAGTGGGAGAAATGCCATTTTTACCCTGGGGTGTAGAAATACTACTTGACTACTTGAACAGTCAATATAAAAGTCAAATTCATTATAAATTCGAAGGCTTTCTTCAGAGAAAGAAGAAAGAAAAAAAAAAACTGTCTCCAGTACATCAATATCACCTTTTAAATCCTTATCAGATCTGGACTGTACAGTAGAGTAATTCAATCTTTTTTTACGTTTAATACGGTCAGGAAGTGAGAATGAAAACAGCCTCTTGTAATGTGATGGAAAAATAGGATGCAATCATTTTGAAGGAGCTGAAGAAAGCAGTCATCTAACAGAGTCTATCACCATGGAAACAAAATATAGGGGACAATGTACATCTAACATGTGACATTTTACCTGAGAAATTGCTTTTTTTGAAATTATATACCTATAAAAAAATGGAGATGCAAAAGAAATGCTCTGTTACAGACACTATAAATTGTCATATACTATAGGTCAATATGATGTTGCTGACAGTGCCATCAAGAGAGAAATGTGAACTGTATCCCTATAGTACTTTAGCCTTCTGCAAGACACATTTATAAATTGATTCTTATGGGAAAAAGCATTCCTTTTGTTCACCTTCAGAATCTGTGTTTTAAAACTGTCAAAAAAACCAATCATTTTTTAAAGCACCCAAACGATCCCATCTCCTAAACTTCAGAGATTTAAGAAAGGATTAAAGGAAGTATTAAATATTTTGCATGCCAACTTTTGAGAGAATTCAGGAAATTTCAAGTAAATGAAGATATAATAAAAGTTAACCTAAGTCCTTCACCCTAGATTTTTGTCCAATTTCTCTTTTTCTAATGACTGCAAATGCATTCTGTTTTCACATCATTCTTCATGTATGATGATTGCATGACAAACTGTGCAATGCTCTTTCACTATGGGGTATCACAACAGACACCACTTCAGTTGGTGTTTCCACATAAAGACATTCCGGCTGAGATCGCTGGATAAAGATCAAGAACAATCATTCTAGCTGATTTTTGAAGACTTCCTTCAGGCCCAGCTACAATGCCCTTCATGGTAAGATAGTCTGCTGACTATCATGAAGAAAGGACAAGGTGTCAGAGGCTGACCAATGTCCTTGGAATCAATACATAGCAAAAGAAAAATCAAAGCGGAGGGAAGAGACAAAGAATTAATGTCTGCAAGGAAAATAAAATTGTGATACTACAAATTGAGAATTGAAAAATATTCTTCCCTCAGAATATCCAGGCTGATTCACTCATTGGATCAAACGTTGCTGGCCCCTATGATTCATTGTTAAGCCCTTCCTGCCCTCCACCCTGACCTGTCTGAAATTTTAAAGTAGGAAAGGGAGATGTGTGGTCTACTCTTCGGCCTTTGAACATTCATAAGTGAACAACCAAGGGCTACATCATGAACTCTTGTATTTTACCCACCTCAGGAGTAGGTCCACACCATGTGGCAAGCTTTAGTTGCATGGGGTTAGTGTTGGGCAAGATTGGTCATCTCCTTTGTAGGTCCACTGAGAACCTTTGACCTCAAATTTAACTGGGTTCCTCAGTATGGTCAGACAGCCTATACTCTCAACAATGACCACTGCCCCTGCCCTGCATTTCTGGGACTACAGAACAGTTGACCTTTCAACTGGATGACAGCTCCCTAAGGTAGGACTTTCTCCAGAGGGAGCCACAGAATATTGCTCTCAGCATTAAGTTGCTACAGTGCAGCCTTTGGGATCTTGGACAGCCTTGTCACATGTTCGATGTTTCAGCCAAGGGCTGGAAACCATGGCCCAGCACAAAATTCACTCCATTGAAAGATTTTGAATCCATGCATCTCAATAGATAATACTCATCCCAAGTGAGATGCTTATTAAACTGAAGTGGCATATATGAAATATTGAGGGATTTATCTGCACTGCCATTTCATAAAATAATTATAGAATAGCATTGGGAGTAGTTGGAATGAGTTTGGCCAATTGTGAGTTCCTTAAGTAGAGGAGTAGATGCGATGTTAATAATTCATCAAATCATGTCTTTGAAATGTATAGTCTCTTTGAATAGAAATCTATTGCTACCAGCAGAGGGGCTGCAAAGTACGTGAGATAATAGAACCAAAACAAACATTTGGAGAACAAAACAGATTTTTTGTTTATTAGATGATAAAAATACCAACAATGCTGACATAGACTATGGGAGAATCTTTAAGCATTTTTTTGTTTTTATTCTAATACTTAAAGATTATATAATTTGCTTGTGAAATAAGTAAACGGGAGGAATCTGTCTCAGGAAATGAAGAGAGACATTTTGACCTTGGTACGTATCATCCAATTTATAATTCATTAAAACAGGTAGAAGAGAAAGATGATCATCTCAGTTGAAAACAAGATTTAGAAAAATGGATGAAAATTCACCATTCAGCCTGGAAGAAAGATTTCATTATTATTTGTAGACCTTCCAATATCCAGGTGTACTGAGGCATAGTCCATTGCACAAATACATAAGGAAGATGATGGATGGGATGTTCACCAAGTCTAGGAGGTTTGTAATCTGGATGTGAGGTGGCAATAGATGGAATGAATTAATATGCAGATTAATGTCTCTGTCTGGCTTCGTAAAGGCTTCTGACAAGTGGCAATGTTTTCACCCTGGATGAAACAGAAGCATTTGTCAACTGCAAGGGAATATATCCTATTAATTTTCAGCTGTTTTGCAACTCCAAGAAAGCGTTCATGTCGCATAACACAAGGTTCCCTGGGAACTGTCATGATACTTACATACCAGACCTATTCATACTGGAAACCACTGTTACGGGTGATTATTTGCTGAAAAACATTACTGTTTTCATGGAAAAGCTCAGCATGTCTGGTAGCATTTGTGAAGAGAAATCAGAGTTAATGTTTCAGGTCCTCTGACCCTTCTTCAGAGGGTTAACTCTGAAACGTTAAGTCTGATTTCTCTACAGATGTTACCTGACCTGCTGAGCTTCTCCAGAACTTCTGTTTTTGTTTCTGATTTACAGCAGTTATTTTTATTTTTATTTTTTAATTACTCTTTTCATATTTGGCTGATGAGACCTCTGAGAAATCCCACCAATAACGCCAAGACTAATACAATACTACACAATGACAACTAAATGTGTCATTGACTAAGCCATTGTTGGCATGCTCAAAAACACTTAGGAAACTGGACAGGTCTGGAGTTGTACTTTAGTGCTCACCAATGTAAATATCCAGATTAACTGTGATCTGCTGTAGTTTGCCTAACAAAGCTCACAAGATAACAAGGGCTATTATAATGGAGATTGTAGGGGATCTTAATAGGAGATGTTATGATGGGAACAGAAAATGTGGCAGACCAATTAAATATATATTTTGGTTCTGACTTCACATAGGCAAGCAAAAATACTGTCTCAATAACATCGGGGAACTTGAGGTCTAGTGGGAAGGAAGAACCAAAGGAAATCAGTATCATTAGGGAAATTGTTTGGGAAAGTTGATGGGAGTAATGGCCAATAAATTCCTAGAGCCCAAAAATCTACATTCCAGAATACTTAAGAAACGAGGCCCTGGGAATAATGGATGCATTGAAGGTCATCTTTCATAATTCTACAGAGTCTGGAATGGTTCCTATGGTTTAGAGTTTGGCTAGTTAACCTCACTATTTAAAAAAGGAGGTAGAGAGAAAACCAAAAATTACAGTCTGGTTAGCCTGACATTGGTAGTGGGGAAAATGCTCGAGAGCAATATAAAAAATTTAATATCAGAGTACCTGGAAACAATGGCAGGATCAGATAGAGTCAGCATGCATTGAGAAAAAGAAAATCATGCTTGATAAATCTACTGTAATTTTGAGAAGATGTAACTAATAGAATTGAAAATGGGAAGCTAGTGGCTATCATTTAGTTGAGATTTTGAAATAGTTCCTCATAAGAGATTAGCATGTGAAATCAAAGCACATGGGACTGGAGATAGTGTACAAGCATGGATAGAGAACTAGCAGACATTCAGGAAACAAAGAGTAGGAATAAATGGGTTGTTTTCTGGTGGTAGCCAATGACTAATGGGGCACTGCAGGGATCAATAGTTGGAGCCCAGTTATCCACCACATGCAGTAACGATTTGGATGAGGAAACTAAACATGGTATCTCTAAGTTGGGACACAGTACAAAGCTGGATGGGGGGATAAACTGTGAGGAAGATGCAGAGATGTTTCAGTGTGACTTGGATAAGTTGAATGAGTGGCAGATATGTATAATGTGGATAAATGCGAAATTATACACTTTGGGAGTGAAAATAGGAGGGCAGATTATTATCTGAATGGTAATAATCTGAATGAAGACCATAACTGGAGTGTAATGTGAAATTTTGGTCTCCTTATCTGAGGAAGGATGTTCTGGCTATGGATAGAGTGCAAAGAATGCTTATCAGACTGATTCTTGGGATGGCAAAAGAGAGACTGGATCAGATCTGACTACATTCATTAGAGTTTAAAAGAATGAGGAGGGAACTCATAGAAACTTATACAATTTTAAAAGGACGCAACATTGTAAATGCAGGTGAGTCCAAAAACAAGGGCTACAGTATAAGGATATGGGATAGACTATATAGCACTGAGATGAGGAGAAATTCCTTCACCCAGGCAGTGGTGAGTGTGTGGAACTTTCTGTCACAGATTGTAGTTGAGGCCAAAACATTAGATGGTTTTAAGAAGCACTTAGATATAGTCCTTAGGCCTAAAGGCATCAAAGGTATGGGCAGAAACTGGGAACAGGGTACAGAGTTGGATGATCATACTGAATGGTGAAGCAGACTCAAACGGCCAATGGGCCTATTTGTGCTTCTATTTTATGTTTCTATGTTCATAGTTAAGTAAGGGAGGAACAAGCTGTTCAACTCTCTTTATCTGATGATGCCAATGGGCACTTGGAAGAGGAGGAATATAAGCAGGGAAGCAAAAAGCGAAGGGTTAGATGGGCTACTAATCCCAATCCAACTGATTATGTTGTTGCTCATCATTTTTAGGAGATGACATAAGCTGACAAGCAGAGTTAGTGGCCCATACTGAAACAAAACTATCATCATCTCCACACCTTCATCCCAAACACTCACCTTTACTGCAGACCTAGAAACATTGAAACATTATGACATAGCAAGAGAGCATTCAGGCCACCTTGTCTGTGCCAGATTAAAAAAAGAGCTATCCATACTAATTCCATTTTAGCTGGTTTGTTTTGTAACTTTTCCCTTGGGTTATTTCATTAAAGATGCTGTGCAAATATAAGATGTTGTTGTTTTTAGCTGTTGAGAACTAGCCCTGTATGTTACAATAGTTGCAATAGATAAGCAAAGTATTTTTTTAACTGATAAATAGCTCAGCCAACTTTGCAAGCCATGAGTTCTGGACCCTCATCTCAAGTTTATCAACTCCTCTACAAAGCTCCTTCCTGTTACTTTAAATGTATGCCCCTACGAATTGGCCTTGCCATTCTATCTACACCCCTGTAATTTAATACACCTCAATTAAATCCCAACTCTGCCTCCTCAGTTACAAAGTGGGCAGCACAGTGGCTTAGTGGTTAGCACTGCTGCCTTACAGCGCCAGGGACCCGGGTTTGATTCCAGCCTCAGGTGACTGTCTGCGTGGAGTTTGCCCATTCTCCCCGTGTTTGTGTGGGTTTGCTCCGTTTTCCTCCCACAATCTAAAGATGTGGAGGTTAGGTGAATTGGCCATTCTAAACTGACCATCGTGTTCAGGGATATGTCAGTTAGGTGCATAGATCAGAGGTAAATATAAGATAATGGGTCTGGGTGGGCGACTGTTCAGAGGGTTGGTGTGAACTTGTTGGGCCAAAGGCCCTGTTTCCACACTGCAGGAATTCTATGATTCCCACATTTCCTAAGCTTTCTTCACTGTGGAAATTCTCTATTTATGGCAATATGCTCATAAATCTCCTCTGCACCCTCTTTAGTGCAATTACTTCCTTCCTGCAGTGCCATAACTAGAAATGTGCGCTGCATTTTAGATGTGATTTAATCAGTGCATTTTATCTCCCTGCTGACACTTTCCACTTTCCCTTGAAACACATGAGCTTTTTGCTGAACAGTCTTCCAGTTTGGACCTTGTCAAATGTCTTGTTAAAATCCATCTAGACTTCTTCCATCAACACCCTCTTGTTAGCATAACAAAAAAACTATCAAAATGAGTTTTTCCCATAAGAAAGCTTTTCTAACTAGCTTTGATTAATTTGTGTCTTTCTAAATGATGCTTTATGCAGATACATGGGAACACAAGTGCTTGCAAGTTCCTCCTCATGCCAGTCCCCATCCTGATTTGGATGTGCATCACCATTCATTCAATGTCACTAGGTCAAAATCTTGGAATTCCCTCCCAAACAGCTCTGTGAGCATCCCTGACTGGTGACACATGGACTGCAATGGTTCAGGGAACAGCTGACCACCATCTTCATTGAATCATAGAATCATCTAATCATAGAGGTTTACAGCATGGAAACAGGCCCTTCAGCCCAACTTGCTCATGCCGATCAGTTTTCATAATTAAACAAGTCCCATTTATCTGCACTTGGTTCAAATCCCTCCATACCTATCCCATCCATGTATCTGTCCAAATGTTGCATAAATAACAAAATTGTACTCGCCTCCACCATTACCTCAGGCTGCTCATTTCTTAAGAACAGTTAAAGGATCAGCAATGAATGATGCCCAACCAGTGAATCCCATGTTTCATGGATGAAGTTTTTAAAAAGCTTTCCTTTAGAATGTCTTCCAAGAATTTCCTCACCATTGAGAGTGCACTTGCATTTTTATGAACTTTATCGTTTCTTCCCTTATTAAACAACAGTTATGGTTTTAGCATCCACAAGTCAAAGGATTGGAATGGCATTGGAATGGAAAGGATTGGAATTTTAGCATCCACAAGTCAAAGGATGGTCAGAGGTTGCACAATTTCTTTCCTCATTTCTCGTAGCAACCTGAGATACATTTAATCCCTGTTGGTAATGTAACTACTTTCAAAACTGTTAAAGACATTAATAGTTCCTCACTGACTAAGTGGAATCTTCCCAAGCTCACAGAGATGGCTTTGGAGGTGATGTCAGTGGAATATTGTAAAAGTTGTGCATCAAGCATCATCTTCTCCCTGTGTTCCCAACTCCAAGTACGCTTGCCAGAGCTGGTCTCTACTCAGCAGCAGCTCGCCTTCAAATAGTACAAAGTATCTAATTAGGACCAAGTACAAACAACGTGGATTAGCCAAGAGAAGTGCAGGATTACAGGGATAGGGACGGGGGGTGGGTCTGGGTGGGATACTTCTTGGAGGGTCAATTGGACTTGATGGGCCAATTGACCTGCTTCCACACTGTAGGGATTCTATGATTCTGAGTAAGCACCTACATTTGGACAGATGTAGATGCCATTGAGATTTTCCCAGAATCAGACTGCTCCCTGGGAGGCTTGCAGTAACATGGAGGCAGCCTTGAGGTGACAGGTCAGGGGTCAGAAACCTTTTGTCTCATTGAACCCATTAATGAGTCATGTGAATGCAGAGGCTGCAGTGTGGGCCGTGACTGTTCTTATGGAGATGTTTCTGAGCAGGTTTCCAAGGCCATTTCTGATTTTAGACACATTAATGATTTCCCACTTGGCTCAGCGCTGCTAAAGTCTCCTGGTGCGAATGCCAGTTCTACGATCTGGCTGGGGAACCTCACCTCCACTCTCAGTTGGACTTTGAACAGAGGTGTCTGTTCTTTGGCTACCTTCCAAAAGAGTTCGCCTATCAGCACATATCTGAACTATGTGAGGTCTGAATTATCTTAAGATTCAAAAGGCATACGTTCCTACCCACTATCCTTATCCAGTCTAATATTTCATAAGTGCTCCTCAACTAGAATGGCCACATTCTGGCCTGAATCTTAACCAGCACTGTGACTGGGTCTGTGTTTGTGTCTGAAAAAATTTGAGAATTTTCATCTTCAAAGTAATTGATAATTTGACTGTGGAGCCTGGGATAATTTAGAGAAAGGTTGGTTATTTAAATATAATTTCTATTCAATCGTTATTTTGTCTGCTATAGTATTCCATTGAAGTTCAATGCAAGCATGAGAAAGAGTATCACATCTTCTGATTAGATATTGTAGCGTGTGTGGCTTTCCTTTAACAGCCTTCAACTTTAAGGACTCCATGTATTGTGTGTACACAGTGTTGTGACTCTGCTTGCCAGTTAGTTCTCTTTAGTCTGCAAATTAGACACATAGAAATGAGTTGTTTTGCTATACTGTCTGCTTCACAACTTAAAATATATTTTACTGTTTTAAATAAAATAGCTCAGAGTTAATTAATCCCTGATGAGCAATTGATCATTAAACCATTATTATGAACATGTCAGACACCATACAATTGTCTGTATTCTAACAGAGTTCAATAATTTCAGACCATGAACGCTTTTAATATATTTTGCTTCTTGTTTTGCTTTGCCAAATATTGGTTTGAACCTGTTTTATCATGTTTTTTTCTGGCAATTACATTCACTGGACAAATGTTTTGCTTCTTTATTATATCTATTACCATTTAATTCCCTTTTGTTCCATAGCATCTTTGTCATTTAATCTCTCCACCATTTGCCCTATCCCAGAACTTCCCTTTTGCTTTTCATCCTCCCTTTCCTTCTTTTCAATTACATAAATCTATTTCTACAATCCTTCAGTCCTAAAGAATCACCAGATTCAAATCAAAACATTAATTTTGTTTCTCCACAGACTACCAAAACTATTGAGTTTTTTCAGCACCTTTCATTTTTATTTCAGATTTCCAGCATCCACGGTATTTTGATTTTTTTTACTGTTCTTTCTCATCTTGGGCTTGCTATTGTCTAAAATGTTCTTCTGAATACATTTTAAGAACTCTGCATCATTTGTACCTTTTAAAATGATCTTTTCCCATTTAATTGTAAGGTTAGTTGAAATCCCTTATCATTAGTAGTCATTTTGTATGGGTTGACAATTTGTCATCATATTTGTTCTTGTAACTCCACCAGCCTAGTAGGGTCTACAGAATATTCCCAGCAGTATGATTGCTCATGTCTCTGTTAGACCTATTGGCCACATCTATTGCTGTTATTAACATATCAATCATCCTCACAGCTGTGGTGGTTAATTAACCAATATTATAAACTACCCACCCTTCCAACACCCTCACCAACCAATTTTTTATTCTCCGCTTTATTCAGCCTCCAGACCATGTAATTCAGGATGTTCATATAGAAGACGCCCTTCGACCCATCGAGCCTGCACTGTCCAATGTACATTCAATCCACAATGCTCCCACTTTCCAGCTCTTGGCCCACAGCCTTGAATACTATGACAGTTCAAACGTTCACTCAAACACTTTTTAAAGCTTGTAAGGTTTCTTGGCTGAACTATTCTCTCGAGCAGCGTATTTCAGATTCCCACCAATCTCTGGGCAAGAAAAGTTTGCCTCAAATCCCCTTTTAACCTCCTGCCTTTCACCTTAAAATGATATCTCTATTTTATTGACACTTCACCTAAGGATAGCTACTTCTATCCTCACTGACCATTTCCCTCATAATCTTATACAGCTCAATCACATCACCTCTCAGCCTTCTTTGCTCGCAAGAAAACAACCCAAGCATTTCCAATCTCTCTCCTTAACATAAAGTGCTCCATCCAAGGCAACATCCCGGTGAATCTCCTTGCAGTCACATCCTTCCTGTAGTGTGGTCACCAGGACTGCACACAACAGGTTTATGAAATATTAGATTGAATAAAGATAGTGGGTAGGATCTTATGCCTTTTGAATCTTCAGATAATTCAGACCTCATATTGTTCAGATATGTGCTGACATGTGCAGTCTTTTGGAAGGCAGCCAAGAATACACACCACTCTTCAAAGTCCAATTGAGGGAGGAGGTGAGGTTCCCCAGCCAGAGGGTCCAAAACACCGTATAGCCGGCATCCACACCAGGAGACTTGAGCACCACTGAACTAAGTGATGTAAATGTATAGCTCCAACATAACCTCCTTGTTCTTACAATCTATGCCATGACTGATAAAGGCAAGTGTCCTATTTGCAGTCTTAACTACCCTATTAACCTGTCCTGCCACCTTCAGGGATCAGTGGACAAGCACCCTAAGATCCCACTGTACCTCTGACCTTCCTGACATCCATTAAGTACTCCCTTGTCTTGATCCTCCTTCCAAAGTGTATCACCATGTAATTATCAGGGTTAAATTCCATCTTGCACTTATCTGCCCATCAGTCTAGATCCTCCTGTAGCCTAAGGCCTTTTTCCTCACTGTTAAATATCCAGCCAATCTTTGTGCTTACTGATTATCACTCCACATTCTCTTCCATATTGTTTATATATACTGGGTGGCACAGTGGCTAGCACTGCTACCTCACAGTGCCAGAGACCCGGGTTCAATTCCCACCTCAGTCGACTGACTGCGTGGAGTTTGCACATTGTCCACGTGGGTTTCCTCCCACAGTCCAAAAATGTGCAGGTTAGGTGAATTGGCCATGCTAAATTGCCCGTAGTGTTAGGTGTAGGGGAATGGGTCTGGGTGGGTTGCGCTTCGGCAGGTTGGTGTGGACTTGTTGGGCCAAAGGCCTGTTTCCACACTGTAAGTAATCTAATCTTTATAGTAGTAAGCTTCCAGTCATACAAACAGCTATCTACTATAAAATTCTCTCGAACCTCTAGACTGGTTTTGGATCCAACTTGTCAAATTACTCTGGATCCCATGTGATTTAACTTTTTTTGTCAGTCTTGCCAAAGGCTTTGCTGAAATCCATAAAAACAACATCAACTGCATTACCTCATCTACACACCTGGTCACTTCCTTAAAAAATCCAATCAGATTTATTAGACAATACTTCCTCTGTCAAAATCATGCTGGCTACCTGACGAAGCCTGTCCAAATGGAGGTAACATTTTTCCTTCAGATTCTGGCTGGCACATTATCTCAGTCGTTAGCAGTGCCGCCTTACAGTGCAAGGGACCTGGGTTTGATTCCACCCTCAAGCACAATGTACAAAGTCTGCGTGGGATTTGTACATTCTCCCAGTGTCTGTATGGGTTTCTTCCAGGTGTTCCGGTTTCCTCTCACAGCCCTAAGACGAGCAGGTTGCTGGATTAGCCATGGGGCTTGTGTGGGATGCTCCTCAAGGGATCGGTGTGGGCTGAATGGCCTGCTTCCACACTGTAGGGATTCTATGGCTCAAAAAGCCAACAGTTTTCAAAGTTTGTGCGAAGATTTGTAGCTCGGGTGCTCGTTGTTGTGGTTCTGTTCGCCGAGCTGGAAGTTTTTGTTGCAAACGTTTCATCCCCTGGCTAGGCGACATCATCAGTGCTTGGGAGCCTCCTGCGAAGCGCTTCTTTGATGTTTCCTCCAGTGTTTATAGTGGTCTGTCCCTGCCGCTTCCTGTTGTCAGTTTCAGCTGTCCGCTGTTTTCCACCAGAAATGTCATTGTCATCAATCTGTCAGCAATTTGGTCAAAATCCCAGCTGCCCATATGGCCTTGCTTCAATCCTTCCACAGTAATAATTACAGCAGGAAATCTGGATCCATCGTGTTATCAGGGTACATTTGTACATCTGCTTTAACAAAAAGTTAAATGATGAAGTATGATACTTTACAACACCATTGTAGGGAAGGCAACACTTGCAGGTTTCATTAAAGGGATTGATGGTAGTCCAGCAATGATGGGCAAAGTACTTAGCTGGTGATCATTTAATGAGGTTGAAACCCAGTGAGATAAATCAATAAACGATATAAATGGAACACGAAATGACACGACCAGCTATCCTTAGTAGCCACACATGCAGACAACAAGCAACATGAATTTGACTGGGACAACACTGCTATCATAGGGCAAGCCAGACAGAGGACAGCCAGGGAATTCCTAGAGGCATGGCATTCATCCACAAACTCCATCAACAAACACATCGACCTGGACCCAATATACCAACCACTACAGCGGACAGCTGAAACTGACAACCGGAAGCGGCAGGGACAGACCACTACAAACACCGGAGGAAACATCAATGAAGCGCTTCGCAGGAGGCTCCCAAGCACTGATGATGTCGCCTAACCAGGGGATGAAACGTTTGCAACAAAAGCTTCCAGCTCGGCGAACAGAACCACAACATGCCAACAGTTTCCCTACCACTGATGTGAGATTCACTGGTTCTACAATTCCCTGATTTATCTTGATTTGGAGATGCTGATGTTGGACTGGGGTGTACAAAGTTAAAAATCACACAACACCAGATTATAGTCCAACAGGTTTAATTGGAAGCACACTAGCTTTCGGAGCATCGCTCCTTCACTATCACCTGATGAAGGAGCGACGCTCCGAAAGCTAGTGTGCTTCCAATTAAACCTATTGGACTATAACCTGGTGTTGTGTGATTTTTAACTTTGATTTGTCTTGACCACCTGTCTTGAAAAATGGGATGGTATTAATTGTCCATCAATCTTCTAGCACTTCTGCATATGATCAGAGAGGAATTAAAAACTTGCATAAGAACCCCTGTAATTATGTTCTTGTCTCTGACAGCAGCCTTGAAAATAGCTCAGCTGGACTTATGGATCTGCATCCTCTAAACCCCCACACAATGACTCCCCCAACTAAATTTAGGGAAGTTGAAATCCCCTAATATAACACTTACATACCTCAGTGAACTAACTACCTGTCTGCTCCTCCATTGCCTGTTGAGTATTTGAGAGCCTATAATACCTTCCTAGCAATGTAACTGCCCTCCTTTCTCCTTCAACTCTATGCACAACACTTCATTTGAAGGCCATTCTAATCTATCACCCCTCCTTACTGCAGTAACTGATCTTTTAGTTCATAATGCAACATAATTTCCTCTTTACACCATCCCTTGTCCTGCCTGAGGATCCTATAGAGTCATATCGAAGTACAGCATGGAAACAGACCCTTCGATCTAACTCGTCCATGCTGACTAGATATCCTAACCTAACCTTGACCCATTTGCCAGCACTTGACCCACATCCTTCTAGACACTTTCTATTCATATACCCATCCAGATGCCTTTTAAATACTGCAATTGTACTAACCTCCACCACTTTCTCTGGCAGCTCATTCCATACATGCACCACCATCTTTGTGAAAATGTTGCCCCCTAGGTCCCTTTTGTATCATTCCCCTCTCACCCTAAACCTATGCCCTCCAGTCTGGACTCCCCCACCCCAGGGAAAAGACTTTCTCTATTTATCCTCTCCATGCCCCTCGTGATTTTATAAGCCTCTATAAGGTCACCCCTCAGCCCCCGACATTCCAGGGAAAACAACCCCAGCCTATTCAGCCTCTCCCTACAGCTCAAATCCTCTAACCCTGGCAACATCCTTGTAAATCTTTTCTGACTCCTTTCAAGTTTCAGAACATCCTTCCGATAGGAAGGAGACCAGAATGCATACAACATTTCAAAGTGGCCTAACCAATGTCCTGTACAGCTGCAACATGACCTCCCAACTCCTATATTCAATACTCTGATGAATAAAGGAAAGCATACCAAACGCCTTCTTCACTATCCTATCTACCTGCGACTCTACTTTCAAGGAAATATGAACCTGCACTCCATCTACCACTCCTCAACCCATTGGCCCATCTGATCAAGATCTCATTGTACTCTGAGGATTTATCCATTTCAAGACATCCAGCACCTCCTCCTCTGTAAACACTGATGCAATGTACTTGTTTAGTATCTCCCCTCCATCTCCTGCGGCTCCTCACATCGGCTGGCTTGCTGATCTTTGAGGGGCCCTATTCTCTCCCTAGTTACCCTTTTGTGCTTAATGAATTTGTAAATGCTCTGGAAAGTTGCGTTACCAGTCTTGTACCATGTCTTTGTGATGGTAGCATTATCCAATTCCACATGTTATTCCATGTCTTTGACTCATCTGTCTTATCCATAATACTTCTAGCACTAAAGTAGAGGCCATCCTCTGTCACATTGCTCCCTTGAAACTCAAGATGGCTGAAATCTCTCTGCCTTGGTTCTTTTACTGAAGTATGCTGTGTCCCTGTTGTACTATACGTTGTGGCACATATTTGAGGATATGCACTTAAGATTTATTCACTTCCTGATGAATATCCACCCGACCCTTTGTAAAGTGCTCCAAGATGGTCATTGATGCAGAAATCCTACAGAATTGTAAGTTATTGTTCCTGTCCCAGCACACTTTCATTGTATGATAATCATTAGGAGTTGCACCATTTATTCATGCTTCAATTTTCTTTAATTCTCTCTGGAAAAATCTAATCAAATGAACACAACCTTTAAATGTTTGGGGACCTTCAACTTAGAAAGGATTTAGTGTGAACCTATTATTCTTCCATTGTGAGTCACATCTTCTCTTTTCTTTACTGTGTCAATCAAAGGCATAACTATGAAAATACTTGACATTTGGGTTTCTATCCAGGGGAACTAAAGTTAACTGACTTCACAAGTATAAGGCATCCTAAAGAAAGGCATCCTAAAGTAAGCAGAAGTATCTGTCAGGTACACAGAACAGGAACATTTGCAAGTCATATGACTCAAGAGCCCTATTGCATGGAACACATCCCGTTGAATATAAAGGTCTATTTTCTTTGTTTTTTGTTGTTGTCATAACGCTTCCCTTTCGTAAATACCCACATGGCAACAACAACGACAATCCAAAAATAAATTCACGAGCTGAAGCATTTTGAAATGTTTCCTTGACGTGATAAAGCACTAAATAAATTCAATTTTATTTCTTAATAGCTTAAACTTATCTTTTGCTACCATGTTTTTCTGAAAACTATCTTCCCTGCTTTGTTGAGTATCTAAGAAAAATGATACAATCATTGCTGTTATTGACATTCTACAAAATTTCTACAAATTACATGAGATAACATTCATTACAAGCAAATTATTTCACACCAGTACACTTACTGAAATATGGAAATAATTGTTCATCCACCATAGGTTGAGTGTCAAATGTATTCAAAGGTGGGAATAACAGAATTACTGATAAAATTGGAATGAGAATATTCAAAGTCTGATGATGGCAGGTCAGAAGGTTTAACAGAATATAAAGAACAACAAGAACGACTAAAGGATTAAAAAGGAGAGTGAAATTAGAGTATGATAGAAGGCCAGTTTGAAATAAAAATGCAGACAGTAAATGATTGTGTTTAAAAAGGTGAAGAGTAAGTATTATTGTAGAAGATGCAAATGACATTTCAGAAATAGTTGTAAATCAGAATGTGAATGGGAGCAAGTACCTTTAAAATTAATAGGTGGCACAGTGGCTCAGTGGTTAGCACTGTTGCCTCAAAGCACCAGCGACCCAGGTTTGGTTCCAGTCACGGGCAACAGTCTGTGTGGAGTTTGCACATTGTCCCTCTGTCTGTGTGGGTTTCCTGTGTGTGCTCCAGTTTCGTCCCACAGTCCAAAGATAGTTAGGTTGATTGATCATGTTAAATTTCCCTGTAGTGTCCAGGGACGTGCAGGCTGGATGGGTCAGCCATAATAAATACAGGGTTAGGGTGGGGAGCTGGGTGGGATGCTCATCAGCTCATCAATGTGGACTTGATAGACTGAAAGGCCTCTTTCTGCACTGCAGAGATTCTATGAATGAATTAATTACAATCATCAGGGAAAAAAGTATTAAGATAAATGTTGGAACTGAAATCTGACAAATCTCATAGCTTTAAAGAATTTCATCTTTGGTGTTAAAAGAAGTGATTGCTGGGATAATGGATACATTAATTTAATATTCCAAAATTATCTAGATTCTGGAAATGTCCTATCAGAGTGGAAAATGGTGAACTTGATTCTTCTTTTCAAAGAGACAGAGACAGAAATCAGGAAACTACAGACCAATGAGCTAACATTTCTCAAAGGGAAAGTGCTGGATTCTATTATTATGGAGAATATAGCAGGGCACTTAGAAAACTTTAACACAATCAGGCAGAATTAACATGGTTTTGTGAAAAGGAATTCACATTTCACTAATTTATTAGAGGTCTTTGAGGAAGTAGCAAGTAACTATAGGTAAAGTGGAAGCAGTGTATGTACTTAGTTTTTCAGAAGGCATTTCACAAGATGTCTCATCAAATGTTACTGTGCAAAATAAGAGCTCGTGTTTTGGGCGTAACATATTAACATGGATAGAGGATTTGATGTTTAAAATGAAGCGGGGGTGGGCATTAATGACTCGTTTTTGGTTTGGCATCATGTGATGAGTGGTATACCAGATGTGCAGTGCGACAGTTGTTCAGAGCAGTGTTTAGATTAGATTAGATTAGATTCCCTACAGGCCCTTCGGCCCAACCAGTCCACACTGACCCTCCGAAGAGTAACCCATCCAGACCCATATCCCTCTGACTAATGCACCTAATACTATGGGCAATTTAGCATGGCCAATTCAGCTGACCTGCACATCTTTGGACTGTGGGAAGAAACCGGAGCACCCGGAGGAAACTGTTGAGGCCATATCTGGTGTATTATGTACATTTTTGCTCTCCTTACATCAGAAAGCATGTAAATGTACAGTTTTGCTCTTCTTAGATAAGAAGGCATGTAAAAGCATATGAGAAGTATTTCTGAGAGTTTATTTTGACTGGTATCTGAAATGGAAGGTCAGATATTAGCTTATGAAGAAAACTTGGACAGGCTAGTCCTATATCCATGAGTGTTTAGAGGAATAAGGGGTGAAATTAATGAAACTTACAGGATTTTGATGGTACTTGACTTGTTGAATGCTTAAAAGGATGTTCCCCTTTCTTCGAGAGACAAGAACTAGGATCGCAATGTGAAAATAAGGTATTACCCATTTAGAACAAAGGCACAGAGGATGTTTTCTTTCTCTCTCAAAGGGTTGTGAATCTTTAGAACACTCTTGTCTTGAGAGGGATGGAGGCAGAGCCATTAAATAGTTTGAGGCAAGGTAGACAAATTCTTAACCAACAATAGTAGTCAATGATTATTGGGCATATAAGGAAAAGTTCAGCTACAGCTACAATAGTTCAACCATGACTTTGTTACATAGCAGAGTGGATATTTAGATGGGCTGAATCCTTCTACTAATTCATGTACTTATATGTTAAGCAAAGGTATTAAAAACTCGGTAAAAGAAGAAATATTTAAAAGTAAAACCAAAAAGAATAATCTGAAATGAATGGTGTTGCATGTTGATCTTTCATATAAAAATGTACTCCCTACGATTTTGTCCCAAACATGAGAGAACTATTTTAGTTCAGAGATAGTCCCTGGATGACTATTTTGAAACCTTGCTGAACATGGAAGGTATGATTCCATATCAGCATTTCAATGCAGAATTCTGCAACACAGAGGGATCTAGATGTACTCATCGCAGAAAGTTAGTATGCTGACATAGTAAATGTTTAAGAAGGTAAGGGAATACTATACTTTATTACAAGAGGAATTAAATATAAAAGTAAAGATGTATTCTTTAGTTATACAGGGCATGACTCTAATATTGTATGCAGTTCTGTCTCTTTATTTAAGGAAGGATACAAATGTGTTGTAAGTGATCAGTGGATGTTTACTGGATTGATACCTGGAATGGGCAGGTCGTCTTATGAAGTGAGATTAGAAATATTGATTATGGGCTTGGTGTGATTGGCAATGGTTGATTTGATTGAAATATCAAAGGTTCCAATTCAAAAAGGTCTTGACAAGGAGTTGGGAAGAATGTTGACTCATGTGGATGAGTCCACAACAAGGAGACATAATTTAAAATTAAGGGTTGCCCTGTTCGAGCACAAGTGAAGAGAACGTTTTTCTCCCAGAGGGTTGCGTGACTTTGGAACTCTAACTCAGAAGGTAGTGGAGGTGGGGTTATTATATATTTTTCAGGCAGAGGCAGATGGATTATTGTTAGGTAAGGAAAAGGTCATCAAGGCCATGAAATTCAAAGCACAAACAGTTTAGCTATGATTTTATTGAATGGTGGAACAGGATTGAAGAAGAGAATGGCCTACTTCTGTACCTAATTCACATGTTTGCTCATACCACCTATCCTTCTGGCCATTTTTGTTTTTCTTTTCCTCTTTCAAAATGCATAAAGCAAGTTCAGATTTCTAAACCATGATGTTGTTCACACATATATGGTGAGGAACTTCACTAAGTGAATAGTTTGGAGAAGATGGGGCCATTCTCCTCACATAAGTGAAGACAAATGAGAGATTTGATTAAAGTTTTAAATCTGCTACCCCATATCCTAAAACAATGAGTTTTGTGAAGTCTGGCAACCCATCTCCTCTTGATATCCTCCCCAGATGGAAGAGCTTGAATTGTATTTTGTAATTTCCAGAACTGAGACTGGCCCAGCTTGTTCCTTTTTATATTCAGCCAGGTTTTTTTGATGGTTTACTTCAAAGAACCTTTTTTCCATTCAGTGTTGTGAGTTCTATACAATTGTATTATGCATTCAAATACATTAATAATTTCAGTTCCTTTTTTTGAGGTTTGAAGTCTTTTCAAGTGTCAGACAAGTAGTCTATCTGCTTTGTTTTAGGTTTCACATTAATGAGTTCAGTTCTGTAAAAAGAAACAGAATTCCATCTAGACTTTCTCGTTGTAAAGTGTTTGAATAATTAATAGGAAAGTTTCCCTGTATTTCATTTTTCAATTTTCTATTTTCATGTGTTTATTTTCTTTGAAGAGGGTCGGGTTATGAGTCAATTTAGTCACACCGTAGAAGTAGTTTAAACTGTTATCAATACAGTAATGGGAGTTTTGTCCAACATGTATCTCTGTAGGTGTTTAAAAATTTGCAGATGTGAGGAATGTGTGGGGGTGGAATTTTAACTCACTCGGTTGGTTGCAAAAAGTAGACAAGCAGTTAGAATAGAGATTTTTAAAAATATTCTCTTGAGGGACATGGGTGTCTCTGGCTGGCCAGCATCTATTGCTTGTCCTTCATTGCTCTTGAGAAGATGGTGGTCAACTGCCTCTTGAACTGCTGCAGCATGTGTGCTGTAGATTGATCCAGAATAACCTAAAAGAGGGAATTTCAGGATTTTAGCAACAGTGAAGGAATGGCAATATATTTTAAAGTCAGGACAGTGAGTTGCTTGAAGGAGAACTTGCAGGTGATGATGTTCCCATTTATCTGCTGCCTTTGTCCTTCCAGATGGAAGTGGTTGTGGGTTGGAAGGTGTGTCTAAAGATCTTTGGTGAATTTCTGAAGTTCATCTTGGAGATAATACACATTGCTGCTACTGAGCATTGGTGGTGCAGCGAGTAGATGCTTGTCGATATGCTGCCAATCAAGCAGGATGCTTTTTCATGGATGATGTTGAGCTTCTTGAGTGTTGTTGGAATGCATTCATCCAGATAAGTGGGAAGTATTCCATCACACTTTTAACGTGTGCCTTGTAGATGGTGAACAGTCTTTGGGGAATCAGGAGGTGAATTACTTACTGCAGTATTTCTTGCATCTGACTTGCTCTTGTAGCCACTGTTTGTGGCTGGACCAGCTGAGTTTCTGGTCAATGGTACCCCCCAGGATGTTGATAGTGTCCATTCAATGTCAAGGGACAATGGTCAGACTATTTCTTATAGGAGATGGTCATTGCTTGGAGTGGTTCATTTTTTGTGCCATGCCTGCCAATTTTGACCTTTAACATTTCAGGTCTTGATGGTAGATGAGGACCTTGCATAAATACTAACATCCAGTCTTGTGCAGATATTTTTAATAAACCAGTTGATGTGATACGACACCCCTCTGGAGCGGGTAAGACTTAAACCTAGGCCTTCTGCCCTAAGGATATGGAGACTGCCACTGTGCCACAAGAGCCTGTTACAGTCACATATATGATGAGGAAAATAACCACTTACATTTATTACATTGTCAAGTTGGATTTGCAGAAAACTGATCTTCTAATGGATCTGAAAAATAGTTTTTAAACCAGTTCCTAGCTAATCAAAATGCATTGCTGTTTTTATATTTTCTGCCATTTCAGTGGGAAACAGCCAAAAGAAGACAAAATGGAAGACAAATTTAAAGATTTTCATAAAGTGTATGAGATGAAACTATTAAGTCACCATGGTCCTGTCAGACTCATTAAAGAGAGGTCGTGGTTTAACCTGAGAGTCACCACACCTCAGGCAAGAGGAGAGATTGAGATAGAGAAACTCTTCAAAGTAACCTCAATCCATGTGGGAATTGAACTCATGCTGTCTGCATCACAACTGGCCATCCAACCCACTGAACTAGGCTAGACGAATACATTTTTAATAAAAATAAAGACTGAAATAAGAGAGAATGGGGGACTATGAGATCAAGGGTGGATTGAGTATAAAGGTGGGAGGGACTTCTACTCAGAGAGTGAATTGAGTTTTCCCATGTGATTATGTTCATCTCAGTTTATGACATATTTACATGTGGGTAAAATGCCAAATTTTATATTCAGGTAGTTCTGCTCCTGACTGGGGAACTTTGAGGAAGGTTTAATCTTCCAGGTGCCATATTAAAATGACACCTGTCAGCACTTCACTCTCTGCAACCTAACAGCACTATTCAACCTCTCCTCATCACCCCCACCTCCTCTTGGAGATTTCTGAAACTATTTAAAGTTAGCTTCAAGTTTTAGTGACGTCTGCTCAGGCATTCTCCTTTACGTCGCCTGGGAGAGAAGGAATGTACTGTTTTCAAGAGATGGCAACAAGAGATCATCGTGAGTTGCCAAGTCAACTTGGACCAGGGCATGACTGCAGAAGACAGTCCCACAGAAGCATTGAGAGACTCTGGTTCCAGTACTGCAAGACCATGAACTGTGCTCCACTAAGGTATACTATTTAGTCACAGGCAGACCCCAGGTTGTGAAGTCTCCAGACTGTTTACAAATCAATTTGTACACAAATCAGAACACAATGCATGATAATAGCCACACGCGTACAGGAAACATATGGTCTGTTGGATTTTAAAAATTATACCCCTGTAAGGAATCTCATTCGTAAGTGCAAGTATTTATTTGTTGGACATTCATAAATTGGGGTGATACCCATATACTGACATCCATATTTGGAATTAGACAGCAAAAGACTTTCAGAGATTTAAAATGTTTTTTAAAGCCCGTAGTTTAGCAGAAACATCAGTTTCCACCCTTCCCTTCTGGACCCCTTTGCATTCCTGAAGCCAACTTAACCTCACCACGGAGGACAAACTCAACTTTAAAAAAAAATCACCAAATAATGTAAGAACTCAAATTCTATTTTAAAGCGAATAATTCACCACCAATTTAGCAAAACACCCAGCCACCTAATTCCAACCCTGACCATCAGGGCTGTGTGACACTAACAAAAAAAAAGCAGGAAGTCGAGGAACAAGGGAGGGGACTAAATCAGAAAAGTGTTGGAAGGCAAGATAATATACTCAAGGCTTTGTGCTGGCCACCTGTCTCTAAATGCTTTGAGGGTGTTGGTGGACACTGTGTGCTCCCTCTCCAAGGGCACCAGGAACAGAGAACAGCCACCAGTATCACGTGAGTCAAAATGCTACAACACTCAGCAGACTTGCTCAAGTTGATCTGCAGCAATCATATAGCATGGAAGTACTAAACTGTGAAGAAATATCAGGACTAAGAAGAAGGCTTTCTAGTTGAGGTGTTGAAATAATCAATGTAACTTTTGTGTCTTTAACAGGTTACTCAAGTGATGGGTGAAAGCCTGAACTATAGCCAGATCTACACGGTGAGGTGGCACATCTGTGATTCATGACTGATATTCCACTCTCTGATTTTGTCTTGTACAAGATACTTGTGTCCTTTACCTTCCTATCATTTTCCATGTAAGTGGTGATTAACATAATTTGACTCTTGTTCTTTTTACTAGCTCTTACAATACAGCCTGACAACTTTGGAGCGTACAGCCTCAATGGCATCTTCATGCTCATGTTCTTAACTTTCAGATGCATCAGCCTGTGAATGGTCTTACACAATTAAATGCGCAAGAATATTGACTATTTCTCTCTGTTTTCTATTACTCAGACAATTTTGTATCCACATTGCTACTGTCCCTTTTATTTCATGCGCTGTAATTTTCTCACCTGACTGTTGTGTGGTAAAATATTGAATGCCTTCTGACAGCTCATGTACACCACATCAATAGTATTACCCTCAGCTCTTTCTTCTGCAGGTCAGTTAAACATGATTTCCCCTTCACAAATTTTGTTGGTTCTTCCTAATCAGTCCATGTTTTTCCGTGTGACTACTAATTCTATCCTGAATAATTGTTTCTAGAAGCTTCTCCACAATTGATGTTAAACAGATTAGGCTGTAATTTCTGGGCTTATCCTTACACAAGAGTGTGATGTTTGAAATCTTCCATTCTTCTCGCACCACTCCAGAGTCTAGGGAAGATTGAAAAATGATGACCAGTACCCTTGAAATTTCACTCTCACTTCCTTCAATATCATTAGATACATCTTATCTAGTACTGGTGCATTGTTAACTTTAAGTTGCAACAGTCTATCCCTCATGAATAGTGCTCTATCATGCACAGTTAAAAAGCTTAGAGAGACATTACACAAGATAAGTAAGCAGCATTGAGATAATTGCAAGATTTAAAGTTTAAGAACCAATAGATTACAAACAGCATTGAGGTGCTGTAAATTTAAACAGTTTAATAGTATTAAGAATAAATAACTAAATTATATAGAAATTACAGGAGAGTTTTTACTATCTCAGATTTAATGTTAGAGAGATGTGACAAGCAGAACACAGGATTTGACATCTTGAAGAAAACATTTCTTAAATGTAAAATTGCTTTAAAATTAAATCTCATGCTGAAAACTAAATACATTATTGTAGAACAGCTGGTGACATTATAAATCATTAAAGCATACATATATAAAGGTACAGATACTTTTGAAGAATTTCTAACTGCTTTTTGCTAATAGTCTGAGAAAAAACAAATGCCTTAAAAGGGCAAGGTTTAGCAGAAGTGTTCAGCATCCAGTGGAATCAATAGATGATTTCATTAATGGCTTATTTAGTTTAATGAAAATCTATGACTGTGGTGCTTTAAAATCAGAATTCATAAGGGACAGAAATATTATTGGAATTATTGATGGGGATTTGTCTGCTCCATTCCAGTCCAAAGAAGACTTGACTTTGGAGAAAGTTATTCAAATTGTACTAGAAGCAGAAGCTAGGGATACTGTCTAGCAAATCCTGAGAGATGATGCATACTCCTCTCACATAAGAGCAATGAAACCTATCTATAAGGCATATTCTATCGATATGCATGACAAGCCAACAGAAATATGGAAACGTCAAATACTAAGAGTCAGTATCAGCACTGTGCATTAGAAAGTACTTATATGCATAAACTGTGCCCAGCTATGACAAAAGAATGCTACATCTGCAACACCTGTACATTTGATTTAATGACCTCAGCATCCTTATGTATCAGAGGGAAGACAACGAGGTCCAGAAGAACAGCTGGCTCAGGAACAAACTGTTGTTGACAGGTCAAGTGCAACTGGTACAAGATTTCACTGAGCTTTCTGGTTGCTTAGTAGAACCCAAAGTATTGTTATGTCTTATATTAGTACAAAAGAATTGTTTCTTACTTTAAACAGGAGGGGATTCTGCAACTTCTCAGGGGCAGAGGAATTGATTTCTATTCCTATCATCACCAAAGAACATTCAGAAAAAAATCATATAAGAGCAGGACAATTTCCTTGAGCTCGTTGAGGCAATGTGAACTGGAGGTTTTCAGACAGCAAAATAGAATTATGAATGAATTGACACAGCAGTTTTGACTTTGTTGTCAGATGATGGGCTGACTCAAGCTCAAGGGTAATATTTTAAACCTTTCAAATAAGATTAATCAGCCCCACTAATGATACAGATTATGGCTAATTAAGCAGCAAGCCTCCACTCCTGTGAGTGAAAATGCGAAAATGCCTTCTTCACCAGGAAAACATACGCAGAGGATGCCATAATTTTTGCCCACTCATTTAACCTATCCTTCTGTGAAATCCACATACCTTTTTCACAACGTGCTTTATTCCTTTGCTTGGGTGTGATCTGCCTGTGCTCCTCTCATTTAAGTCATTGATGTGAGTGATCAAAAGGTGAAGCCTCAGCACAGATACCAATGCCTCAGCTCATTGCATCCTGCCAATTAGACAAAGGTTCATTTATTAATACTCTATGTTCTTCCAGCCAGCCAATCTTCTATTGTTGCTAATATGTTGCCAACTACACCATAAACCATTTATTTATTTATTTTGCATTGCAACTTATCAAATGCTTTTTTGAAAGTCCGATTACAGTACATGTAGACTTTAACCACAGCACATATTATTTCTTCAGAAAGCCTAATAAGTTAGCTAAACATGATTTCCTCATCATAAAACCATGCTGGCTCTTTCCAGCATTGAGTTTTTTCTAAGTCTTTTTTCTAAGTATAATCTCCTCAATGCTCCTTTCTTATACTTTTCACATGACAATCATCAAGTTTATTGGTCTATCATTTCCTGTTTTCCTTTCCGGTCTAATGAAGCCTTTCATGAATGAAAGGAATTTTGGAAAATTAACACCAACACATCGACTACCTCAACAGTGACACTCGTAGACTTATAATCTGTAAATTGCTCAGTACCATTTCCTTGGGGACTGTGTGATGATACTATGGCTTTAAGATATGTGTTTTGTCCTGTCTGTTTTTAAAGAGAGGGTTTAAGACAGAGATGTAAAGCAGTCTAGTGAAAGCCCATAAAGTAAACAGCTTGTGAGGTCTTGGGTTTTTTTCCAAAGTTGCAACAATAGAAGGAGCCTGAATGGGTGTTGCAAGATCCCACAGATTCAGGACTTTTCATTTTAGTTTTTCAGTTGCAGCAGTTATTGGGGTCTTGAAGCCAGGTTTGGAATCTACTCTGTATCTCTCCTGGCTACTCCCTCTCTCAGAGTTTTCTCTTGATGTTTTGTCTCTTGGACTGTAGAAATGTAAGTGATTCAATCCATTTTTATGAATTTGCCTTTGCCCAGGGTGTGTTTGAGGGATGTTACTATATTGGAACAGTTACTGCTTAGTAGTTCAATAATCTATTATTTTGTTAAGTTTTCCAATAGAGTTAAGTTATTCCAATTTCATCTTTCCTTTGTTGTATTTTAACTATAGTATATGAATAAAGTAGGTTTTGCTTCAAACCTGGTAGCTTAACCAATCGGACTCTATCTGGAATGCACTTGCCTTTAAAATAAGAAAAAGTTAAGGTTATGGCTATCTTCTTAATATATTTTGAGGGGGTTTGATCTGGTCTATAACCATTGTAATTTCACAAATTTACTCTTTTTGTTCCACCTCATGATTTATAGAAATTACTAGCCTGTTTCTTAGATCATCTGTAATGAAGGCAGAGCAAAATATTTGATCATTCATCTGCCATTTCCTTATTATCTACTATAAAGTCTACACTCTGCCTCTCTAAAGAACCAAAACTTTTTCTTGTCATTTCTAAGTACCTACCCATGGACCAAGAGATCTGGGTTCAAGTCCCACCTGTTCCAGAGGTGTATAATCTTTGAATATGTTGTTAGAAAAACTGGGTTAAAGAAAAAGAAAAATCACGTGTGGTTCATCCTTTACCACTGACAACCAAACATGCTCTTCGATGCCAAATTGGTGGTAGCACTCTACCCCAACCACAAGCCGCTGGTGGTGGTTTCGGAAGCACATGAAAATACCCTCTAATCCTGTGCTATTGTTGAAGTTATAAAAGGTGCTTGTTTCAACTCATTATGCTTTATGCAATTTTGCCTCTTCCCAAGTTTCATACATAATATGGAATAATCCCTATTCATTGAGGTCAAAAAGAAAAAAAGATTTGGGTGTGATATTGATCCATCTCGGATAACATTTAATTTCTCTAGAGCAACTTGTGTTAAGGCAAAGACTATAGTGGATGCATCTGAAGGACATCAGACAATAAATCATAACAAGTTACATCTGTTCATCACCCCTTCCCCAAGGTAGTTAGCAATTCCTCCACCTCAGCAGCCACCTCTCCAATTTTGTATGATTTACCACATTGCTTGCTCCTATATTTTATCCAAAAGCTGAAGAAAACTATGTTGGATGTTTAGGAGTTGTGAACCATGAAGTGGAAGTGTAGGAATGTATGTCTTATACCCAACAAGCTTAACCTGCATTTAGGCTTTGCTGTCAACTGGAGAGACACTAAGTCTTTAAATGATCATTTCAAATGATTGCATGAGCACTGATGTTCTGTCTTGCTTTACTGTCATTGTAGTTTTTGAGAATGCTAGGCAAGCAGTTTCCCTCAAAGCATTTTCCATTGACAATTATTTTGTGTTCCATGTTGGCAATGATATCAGAAATTGGCAGACTTTTTCCCCTATGTACAGACAAAACCTGCCTGTACAATTTGAATGTCTTGTAAGGGGAGAAAAGAAAATTCAAAATAAATAAATTATACAGTTGTGTTACAATGTTACCATCTTGCAAACCTCTTAAAAGATGACTGTTGAGTGGGTTAAAATAATTACAGTGCACAGTTGCTACCAGCTACACAGTTGTCATTTGTCATGTCTTGCTAACAACATTTTGAAGAAGAATTCTTTCAGAAATGTGATCCCACGCACTAAAATTATTATTACTGCAATTATTAAAGAAGAAAATCTTTAGCATTATTTGACAGTATCACTGTGACACCTTTTGTATTGGTAGCAAACAATAAACAAATACTCATGGAGCTCATCATCTTAATTGGCAGGACTTCCAGTATAAGTAGAGGAATGTGAGAGCAGCAAATTGAGTGAAGTATCTGCATATTCTAAATGCTGTCATTTGAATTTGCTGCAGATTGCCTTTTAGTTAATCTGTGCTTATTTTCAGACTCAGAAATGCATGTGATGGAGGCAAGTTACCTTTCAGGGGTAAAATATGAGATTGTACATTGGTCACTCTGTAATTTTCATTTCCATCAATTTAGGTGCTGGCTGTTTGCTGGTCTAAAAGCTAAAAGCTTCCTCTCTACTTAGCACAATGAGACTGAATATCTTAACAAAACTTTTGAGAAATGTTTGTCCATTTTGCTTGCTTATACTGGTTCTATATTCAGAGTTCTAAGCTATTTTAATTTACTCAAGCCTTGAACCAGGGCATCTTCTAAAATTAGAATTAAAAAAAAAGACAATGAAGAAGGCATTTGACATGCTTGCCTTCATTGGTCATTGCATTGAGTGTGGGAGTTGGGACATGATGTTGCAGGCATCATGAGGCCACTTCTAGAATATTGTGTACAATTTTTATCATCCTTCTATAGGAGGAATGTTGCTATTCTGCACTTGAGATGATGCAGAAAATATTTACAAGGATGTCATGGGACTGGAGGGTTTGAGTTAAACGGAGGGGCTGAATAGGCTGGGACTTTTTTCCCTGGAGTGCCAGAGGCTGAAGGGTAACCTTATAGAGGTTTATGAGATTCAAGAGGGGCGTGAATAGGATGCATAGCCAAGGTCTTTTTCCTAGAGTGGACGAGTCCAAAACTAGAGGGCATAGGTTTAAGGTGAGAGAGGAAAGATTTAAAAAGCTACTGAGGGGAAATTTTCCATGCAGCGAGTGGTGTGTACGGAACAAGCTGCCAGAGGAAGTGGTGGAAGCAGATACAATTACAACAACTGGGTAGGTATATGAATACAAATAGGTATGTGAATAGGAGGGGATTAGAGGGATATGGGCCAAATGCTGGCAAATGGGGCTAGGTCAGATTGGGATGTCTGGATGGTGGGAATGAGTTGGACTGAAAGGTCTGTTTCCATGCTGTATAACACTAAAACTGTGATTAAAAAGCATTTCTACATACAAAGGGTAATAGGAGTTTGGAACTGACTCCCACAAATGAGAATTGATGCAATATCAGCTCTTAATTTTCAAAGTGAGATTGTTAGGTTTTGCTAACCCAGGACAATAAAGGACATGGGACAAAGACAATTTCACCAGTTTCCTCATTTCCCCTCCCCCCACCTTGTCTCAGTCAAATCCATCGAATTCAGCACCGCCTTCCTAACCTGCAATCTTCTTCCTGACCTCTCCGCACCCACCCCAGTCTGACCCATCACCCTCACCTTGACCTCTTTCCACCTATCACATTTCCAACGCCCCTCCCCCAAGTCCCTCCTCCCTACCTTTTATCTTAGCCTGCTGGACAAACTTTCCTCATTCCTGAAGAAGGGCTTATGCCCGAAACGTCGATTCTCCTGTTCCCTGGATGCTGCCTGACCTGCTGCGCATTTCCAGCAACACATTTTCAGCATCATCAAGAATGTCAGAGTCGAAAAGTGTGTCACAAAGATAGGCATAGAAATTTAGGTCGTGGATCAGACATGATGTCATTGACTAGCAGGAGAAGCTTATATTGCCTACTTCTGAACTTATATCCTGATGTTCTATTGGCTACACTTGCTCCTCACATACTTTAATATTTTCCTTGTCCTTGTCCTAAATTTAATAGAGTCGTAGAGATGCACAGAAACAGAACTTTCAGTCCAACTTGTCCATGCCGACCAGACATCACAACCCAATCTAGTCCCATCTGCCAGCATCCGGCCCATATCCCTCCAAACCCTTCCTATTCATATACCCATCCAGATGCCTTTTAAATGCGCAATTGTACTAGCCTCCGCTACTTCCTCTGGCAGCTCATTCCATACATGTACCTGCCTCTGTGTGAAAACTTTGCCCTTAAAACCCTTTTACATCTTTCCCCTCTCACCCTAAACCTATGCCCTCTAGTTCTGGACTCTCCCACCCCAGGGAAAAGACTTTGTCTATTTATCCTATCCATGCCCCTTATGATTTTATAAACCTCTGATGCTCCAGGGAAAACAGTCCGAGCGTATTCAACCTCTCCCTATACCTCAAATTGTCCAACCCTGGCAACATCCTTGTAAATCTTTCCTGAATCCTTTCAAGTTTCACAACATCTTTCTGATTGGAAGGAGACCAGAATTGCATGCAATATTCCAACAGTAGGGCCTAACTTATGTCCTGTACAGTCGCAACATAACCTCCCAACTCCTGTACTCAATACGCTGACCAACAAAGGAAAGCATACCAAATGCCTTCTTCACTACCCTATCTACCTGCGACTCCACTTTCAAGGAGCTATGAACCTGCACTCCAAGGTTTCTTTGTTCAGCAACACTCCCTAGGACCTTACCATTAAGTGTATAAGTCCTGCTCAGGTTTGCTTTCCCAAAATGCAGCACCTCGCATTTATCTGAATTAAGCTCCATCTGCCACTTCTCAGCCCATTGGCCCATCTGATCAAGATCCTGTTGTAATCTGAGGTAACCTTCTTTGCTGTCCACTAAATCTCCAATTCTTGTGTCATCTGCAAACTTACTAACTATACCTCTCATGCTCACATCCAAATCATTTATATAAATGATGAAAAGTAGTGGGGCCAGCACCAATCCTTGTGGCACACCACTGGTCACAGGCATCCAGTCTGAAAAACAATCCTCTACCACCATCCTTTGTCTTTTACCTTTGAGCCAGTTCTGTATCCAAATGTCTTGTTCTCCCTGTATTTCATGAGATCTAACCTTGTTAACCAGTTTCCCATGGGGAACCTTGTTGAACGCCTTACTGAAGTCCAGATAGATCATGTCTACTGCTCTGCCCTCATCAATCCTCTTTGTTACTTCTTGAAAAAACTCAACCAAGTTTATGAGACATGGTTTCCCAAGCACAAAGCCACGTTGACTATCCATAATCAGTCCTTGCCTTTCCAAATATATGTACATCCTGTCCCTCAGGATTACCTCCAACAACTTGCCCACCACTGATGTCAGGCTCACTGGTCTATAGTTCCCTGGCTTGTCCTTTCCACTGTTCTTAAACAGTGGCACCACATTAGCCAACTTCCAGTCTTCCGGCACCTGACCTGTGAGTATTGGTGATACAAATACCTCAGTAAGAGGCCCAGCAATCACTTCTCTAGCTTCCCACAGAGTCTTAGGGTTCACCTGATCAGGTCCTGGGGATTTATCAGCTTTTATGTGTTTCAAGACATCCAGCATTTCCTTCTCTGTAATATCAAATGTTTTAAATAAAGCAAAATGAGCAAATGGCAAAGAGATTTCAACAATTAGCCATCTGAAGGAATGAACTATAGAGCTAAATTTTTGTTTTTAGGTCTTCAGTATTTTATTGGATGGAAATGTATTTTTTTAAATTAATTCAGGAAATCTGGACTTGGCTGGCTGGGCCAACATTTATTATACATTCCTAATTGTCCATGAGAAGGTGGTAGTGAGCTGCCTTCTTGAACTGCTGCTGTTCATTTGAACTAGGGACACCGACAATGCCTTTGGGGAGGAAGTTTCAATAATTTGACCTCCAATAATGCCAGAGGAACAGTGATATAGCTTCAAGTCAGGATGGTGAGTGGCTTTTCAGGAATTCAGAAATACCAGCACAAACAATCTTCAAGAAAATGGTAATTAAGGATGGAGGGCAGGCTCCTGAGGCTGGAGAGGAAATAAGATGGCTTCCTAGCAACAGATCAGTTTATATAAGCACAAGAAATTAGCCCCTCAAGGCTCCGTCAACACTCAATGAGCCATGATATTACTGGGGCAGGGCCCAAAAGAAAGGCCATGGTAATTTTTATAAATGACAGGATAATGGTTTATCTGTTTGGATTTTGAATTCCATATTTCCATTTACCCCTGATAATTCCTTTGCCTAATTTTAATTCCTTTGTCTAATAAGAATTGATCTAATTCTGCCTTAAAAATATTCAATGATCCACTTCCAATGTTTTCTGAGGGAGAGTTCCAAAGTTGTACAACCCTCTGAGAGAAAACAAAATTGTCCTCATTTCTGTCCTATAAGGGTAACCTCTAATTTCAAAATGGCGCCCCTTAGTTCTTGACTGATCCACAAGATGAAATTTCTTTTCCATGTTCACTTGTCAATCCTCTGTATGACCTATCCTCATAAGACAGCCCAAGTCATTTCCTGTTATCAAAGGTGAGGCTATGCCAGCAGTATGTTGTTAGTCGCTGGAAATTGTAGGCTGGCCTGCCTCCAGTCTTAGCTCCCATTGAAAGGTCAGTCTTTTAGTTTAGTTTTTTACTCAAAACTTTAAGGGACTGAAAATCCTTAATCCTTCCATTGCCAAAGGAATGTAAATTATACAAAAATTCAGATAAGCAATATCTTGTCTTGTGGATAGATTATTGTGGCCTTTCTTGTGGGTGTAGTCCCTGCTTTAGTAACATCACTGATATGTATGGGATTCAAATTCACCTTGTTGATCATTCCAATGTCTGAAGTTTCTAAGCCCTATTTTTACTTCAGAGGACATTCCATGCACAAGCCTCCTATATGTCTTGGAAAGTGGAATCTGTCTAAAACTAAATTTTTCTTGAGTTTTCCATGTAATAGGACATCTGATATAATGATTGTTGCTATCACAGTAACTAGCCTTCCCAAAACATTAACAAATTTCTAGTAAATGTGATCAAAATTAAAGCATAAGAACTATCACAAGAATCACCAGCTCACGATGTTCCATTGAACTGAAAATTCAAAGTTTCTCTGTCACCACATGTATCAATGCAATATTTGGGAGAATAAGAAATTCTAATCTTAGACAGAATAATAATTAGATTTCAGATGAAGTAGGCAAGGGGACAACAGTCATCCTGACTCCATGTGTAGCAGTCATGGTTCATTGGTGAAAGGAGTTAAATGGTTCAAATGACAGAAATGAAACAGTATAAACTGACAGCCCCTAGAAATATTGTATAGCTAGTGCTCAGGGTCAGAGGGTAGACCTCATCAGACTGTCTTTGAAGGGACAATCTCTATCCGGGAACTGTGTTCATAGATGGAAGATGGACTGGAAGAAGAATGTAGAAAATTGACAGAAGAGTTCCCTAACATTTTGTTGAATCAGTAAGATTCTGCCTTTCCAAATTTAATGAGATCCATGCACTATGTGACAATAGCTTGTTTGTCCAGTAGTATCAATGAACCACACTTAATTATCATTAGTTATAGATAACTCTCCTTGGAGTTTTCTTTCAATTGAAATAAAGGCCAATTAGCTATGCCACCCTGCAGGTGTACAAGGTCAGTCCTCTCTGTATCATTTCAATTTTAGTATATGTGTTGCCTTGTGGTCTGATTAACTAACGTATGGTATTGAAACAATTGCTTCTTAACAACCTTTAATGAATTATCTGAAAATTCCTTACAAGTGGTCAACTGTTATACTAATGCAACTGAGGTCATCAATGCCCCAAACCCAAGCATATTTGGTTTTCTTGGGTCTGCCATCAAGTTCCAGGGTGAGGACTGTCTGAGAACCAACAAGATCTCTTTTGGAAATTGGTAAAATTGGTTAACTGTAAAAAGATTACAATTACGAGTTGAGTTATTTCAATGTGAACATCACAGTATCAGCACAGGGGAAATAATGCCTGACAAATTTACAAGCATTTTTGGAGACAATAACAATGCAGGATATATAAAGGAGAAGCAATGAATGTAATGTATATTTAGGTTTTCAAAAGAGACTTCATAAGGTATTAAGCTATTCAGTAAAATAAGAACCCATGGTGATGGAGTTAGTATATCCACTTGGATAGACGACTGGCTAGCTAATAAAGAACAGTTGGGATAAGGGGGGCATTTTCCGGATGGCAACTAGTGAAGTGCCACAGGGATCAGTATTGGGGCCACAATTATTTGCAATATACACATGAATGACTTTTATGAGGAAAGTGCATGTACAAACAGGTGACATAGAAATAGATGGAAAGGCAAATGGTAAGGATGACACAAAGAGTTTGTACAGGGATATATCAGGTTAATTGAGTGGGGAAAAAAAAAACTTGGCAGATGGAATATACGATGGGAAAATATGAGGTGATGCACTTTGACCAGAAGAATAGTGGAGTTCAATATTAATTAAATGGGGAAAGACTGCAGAAAGCTATAGCACACAGGGAGTCCTTGTGCATGAATTACAACAACCTAGTTTTAAAGTTCATAAAGTAATAAGGAAAACAAACCAAATGTTAGTCTTTATTTCAAAGGGAATAGGGTATAAACTGTTTTATTAAAGCATTAGAAGTCATTAGTCAGATCACGGCTAGAATACTGTGAACAGTTTTGGGTCCCTTATCTAGGAAAGATACATTGGAATTGGAGACAGTTCACTAGGCTGGTATGAAGGGACTGTCTTAGTAGGAAATTTAAGTAGATTGAGCCTGTACTCATTAAAATTTCAAAGAATGGGAAGCAACTTTATTGAAACATATAAGATTCTTAGGGGATTTTACAAAGTAGATGCAGACTGGTTGTTTTCCCTTATGGGAAAGTCCAGGACCACAAGGCATAATCTCAGAACTGAGGATTGCACATTTAAGAAAGAGGTGAGGAGGAATTTCTTGTCCCAGAGGGTAGTGAATGTGTGGAATTCTTTACTGCAGAGAGCTGTTAAAGCTGAATCAGTCAATATATTCAAAGCTGAGATAGATTTTTAATCAGCAGTGAGATCAATAGTCATGGGGAAATGGCAAGAAAGTTGAGGATTATCAAATCAGCCATGATCTCATTGAATGGTAAAGCAAATTCTGTGGACTGAATGGTTAGTTTTGTTCCTAGACAGCAGTAACTGCTGTACATGAAAATGTGTTTCAGATGAAACAATCCACTCTTGAGTTGGAGCTGAGATAAAGTTAACTGATTAGTTAACAGAATCATCCGCAGCAGCAGAGGTAAAGAGGTGTTTTTATTCTTTAGTAAGTCATTGTTTAACTCATAAAATTTTGAAAAATGCTCTTGGAGTTTATCGTTTCTCATTAGGATTTCTCTTAGATGGGTAAGAATGTGCTTAAACCTAAAACATTCTCTCATATGAGATAGAGCACTGGATAGGTTCTCTGTTTGCACATCCTAAACTCTCTTGCCTGCAATGGAATTTTTATATAGGTACATTTCTATTAACATAACACAAGTATTTCTAGACTTATGCAATCTGTATGCACATTTATGACAAGTTAATCAGTTTTAGATTAGACAAGTAAATGTTACATTAGGAATCATTTTCCCTCTTCTTGTAAAACTTCTGCCATTTCAAGAAACCTAACATGACAATCATAATGGTTCCAGCAGTTTGTAATTTACAGTTTATATTTGATAAAGTGTGATGGGTACAAATCAATCTCTGATGTATTCTATCAATACAGAAAACTTCACATCTGATTGAAATAAGGACATTAACCTTTGTGTAATTTGGTTGACTTCTTTGGTATTCTTCTGTGCATTCCATTTTTATGGGCATTTTACAGTATTTTATAAATTTAAGGTTGCAAACTAGCCTTAGCTCTGTTCATAATCTGATAGGCAACATTCAAAATTTGCTCCACGGAGGAAATTAAACTGTTAAAAGTGTAAAAACTGACAATTTGAGAAAAGGATTCAGAGAACACAAACAGTAACAGAATGAAGCTCTCGTTCTATAAGTTTTTCACTCAGTCTCAAACATAATTGCATTTGAAAACTCCCCTCATTGCTTGATGCATTATTAGAATATACAAAATTGTTGCTCTGCATAATGCTTCCTCAACACCATTCTGTTTTCAAAAATGTTAAAATCTGCATTTCTAAATGTATGTCTCACCTTGAAAGGAGCTGTTCCTATTAAAATGCACTTTAAATACACTTTTAAATCGGAGCTGATAAAACTACAAGGTGCAGCTGGATTCAGACAATTAAACTTTACCTTGCATTTATTGTTGGCTACCAGTTAATAGCAGATGCACTTTCAATGCATGTTCCCTGAACTGAATAGTGGCTATTGCTATCAAAACCACTTACCAAGCTTTTGTCCTCCTGCTTTACAGTGTATAAAATGAAGGCACTGTGCCATAGAAGGACATTAACTCTAAATAATTTTCCTTCTCGAACAATATGGCAATTTAATGCTATAATGGCACCTGAACATCATGTTCGGGGTAAACAGGATAATTTGACATGATGGGTGAGAAATTAAATCTATTCAAAGCCTTTAAAAATCCATCTTTCTGATAGAGTTGAATAAGCCAATATTTTCCTTTCTCGCAGTTTTTTTTTTCCTTCTTTAACAACCAAATTGGAAAATTGCCTATGCTCGGTACTTATAGTAAGATCAGAGACATGTTCTTTACTTAAGCATTTACAATTTTGCTATAAACAGCAAGTACTATTCCTGATGTATATATTTCTCTGATTGGTAATTTGTTTGGAAAAGTAAATGTAAGGAAACAGATGAGCAATGGAGTGAGAAAATGCCAACTTCTTTCATTCACCATTAGTGATAGTGGGGCTAATATTCACCTAAAATGGGTAAAAATAAACATTGAGGAAATCATAAGGGGAGAGAAAAAAACAATAGTTGACCAAGGGCTGGTTATATACATGAAGGAAGGGCAAATCTGTGTGTATGAGCAGAGCATTACAGTAGCATAAAAGAATTTTCTGCAACACTGAATAACTGTTAACTGTAATTTTCAGATTGTTTTTTATCATTCACGGAATATAGGCATTGCAGGCTTGGCCAGCATTTATTTCCCATCCATAATTGCTCTAGTGAATGTGGTGGTGAGCTGTCTTCCTGAACTGCTGCAATTCATGTGTTGTAGGTATACCCATAGTACTTGGATTTTGTCCTAATGTCACTGAAGGAACAGTGACATCCTATGCCCAACCACGTCAGGATAACGTATGGCTTGGAAGGAAGCTCACAGTTGGTCTTCCTGGACATCTGCTGCCCTTGTCTTTCTGATGGTAGATATCCTAGGTTTGGAAGTTGCAATCTAAGCAAACCTCTTGGTTTTTTGCATTGTAACTTGGAGATGGTACACACTGTTGTTGCTGTTTATTGGTAGTGCAAGAAGCAAAATTTAAAACTGTTGGATGGAGTGTCAATCAAGCGTGTTGCTTCATTGCGGATAGTGTTGAGCTTCCTGAATGCTGATTGAATGTATGACATCACATTCATGATTTCTGCCTCATTGATCCTGGCAAAGCTTTGAGATGTCCTCCAAAAACCACAATCATTTTACCATGTTTGACATATAATTTCAACCAGTCACTGATTCCAGTCGACTCCATTTTTGCTAGAACTCCTTGCTATTATACTTGATCAAATGGCTTAATGTCAAGGGATGCAACTCTCACCTCACCTCTGAAGCCTGATTCTTCCATCCATGTTCGGATCAACATTGTAATGAGGTCAAGAGGTGAAAGACTTTGGCCAATTCTAAACTGACCATCAGTAAGTAGGTTATTTTTGACTAAGTGCTGCTTGATAGCAATATTGATTACACTTTCTAATACTTTCCTGGTGATCAAGAATCAACTGATGGGTAGTAATTGTTGAATTTAATTGGTTTTGCCTTTTGTGTACAGGACGTACCTGGATAATTTTCCACATTGTCATGTAAATGCTGTAGATGCATTGGAACAGCTTGACTAATAATATGGTTTGTATAGGAGCACGAGTGTTCAGTACTGTTGCAGGAATATTGTCAGGCCCCTTAGTCTTTGTAATATCCAGTGTCTTTGGCTGTTTCTTAATATTATATGGAGTGAATTCATTTTATTCATTCATGCGCCTTTATCTAATAGGTAATGAAGTACTTAAGTGCCCAGTTCTGAGGAAGCATCATCGGATCTGAAGCGTTCACTTTGATTTCTCTTCACAGATACTGCTAGATCTGCTGAGCTTTTCCAGCAACTTCTGTTTATGTTAAAGAGCCTCAATTGGTCAAGGCAAGTAGAGTATCTGCATCTCCCACACTTCTGGTAAATCACCAAAAGAAGCGGGTAGACAATGGGCATAGTGTTGACTCATGCCACTCAATTTTATGGCACCCCTTCCCATGACACTGTGACTGAACTATGCCAGCTGCTGGAGTGAGACCTCGGACCTGAACAGGTGGCTGGCCGTCCTATCCCAGTAGCTATCCAGATGACACTAAACTTTTATATAACTAGCTACTTCCAAGGATCCACTGGGGAACTGGATGGGGCCTCACACCCCTCAACACACAAATACATCAAAGCTTGAACCAATGCAATTTGTGATAGGACACGCTGCTTCATCTTGTTTCCCCACGATGAGATCAGTGATGTAGCATGGGTTTGCCAACAAAGCTGACTTGCCTCAGGTGCAAGATGCCACAGTTTTTTTTCTGGTAAATTCTGAACATTATGCCTTTGAAGGATCTCAGTGGAACTGTTTTCACTTGAGACATCCAAACCCAGTATAGGCAGCTGAGTAAAACATTGGTGACTGGAAGGGAACAACAATTTGGTTAAAATTGCTCCAATATAAACTATTGAGTCTGAAAACAATAATTTACTTTTGTCCATCTCCTCGATGAATGGGCTTGCTCATTTCAAGGCCTTTGCAATCACTGGCAGTCTGTCTCAACTAAGCAACAGATTCTATCGATCGGATTTAGGATTGAACATCCAACCTTAATCGAAGGTAGATTGGGATTCTGCTCTGTTGGGTCCCAGAAATTTCCAGACCACTGTCTTAAGACTGAGACTCATCATCCATAGTTACAAAAAGGCCACAAGAGCAAAAAACTTTTGAATGCTGAAATTCAGATAAAAAAAAAACTGAAAATGCTGGAATGCACTCAACAGGTCTAGCAACCATCAATGGAGAAATAAACAATAATCAGCAACTTCAATATTAACCAACAATGGGAAAATGACAGTCAGCAAGAGGTTAAAGACTTTAACATGGGAAATATATTCCCAAGATGCCATGTAGGCATACCCCAACCCCCAGCAATCCCTCACCCCACAACCAGTCTTTTCTTTCAGAAACAGCTATCAGGGTAATGGAATGTTTTACCATACAGGGGTGTGGGATATGGCTAACATATTTAAATTGGGCTTTTACAGTGCAGTTGAAAGCCAGTTTAAACTTTACCAGATCAGAACTGTTGTCTCCACAGGTAAATGTCTTTCTCAGCACCTCTTCTAGGCAGGAGGAGCAGGATTGTCTCCCATCACCATTTATCTTTGTGATGCATGTTAACTGTCGGTATGTTAGACTCTGAATTATCAGCAAATTACGGAAAGTGATTTGTCAGCTAATCATTTGGGTTTTTGTAGTGATTGGAACCAGGTAGATCTCATTGACCATGAGATCCCTAATTGACGCTGTTAGCCTGCGCCAATCAGGACGCCCCAACTAACTGATGTAAACAGGGGCTCGCACGCGGTATCCACCAACACCCTGGAGTTGTTCAGGGAGAGGTGGGTACCGCAGGGAGTGGAGTGTATTATTTCCCCGTCCAATTCTATTTTGATTTAATCCCTGCCGTCCCCTTCATTGTTTGATCATGCAGCATTGGCCTTTGATGTGAAGGGCACTGCTTGTCACTGGCCACTTAGGTGTTTCTTTTCTTCCTGGTGGTGGAAATTGAATAAAGATTCATACACCTTGTGTCTCTCACTGTGTCTCACACCTGCACACACACAACATGGGTGTGGGGGGGAAATAAGCACTACTGCAGTTAGGCAGCAGTGTGGGGGCAACAAAAAGGAAAAAAGGCAAAAAGAGAAAAATATTAAAAAATAAACAGGAGTGTTAGAGGTTCTGTTCATTCTGCGAGCTGGCTCTGAAAAAAAAAAAGACTGTCGGGGTTCTGTTCAAAGAAAAAAAAATAAACAGGAGATAGCATGCGGTGTCCACCAACACCCTTGAGCTGTTCAGGGAGAGGTGGGTGCTGCAGGGAGTGGAGTGCATTATCTTCCCCCTCCAACTCTATTTTGATTTAATCTCTGCCCTCCCCTTCACGGGTTGATCATGCAGCACTGCCCTTTGACGTGGAGGGCACTGCTTGTCACTGGCCACTTGGGTGTTTTCTTTTCTTCCTGGTGGTGGAAACTGAATAAAGATTCATGCACCTTGTGTCTCTCACTCTGTCTCACACCTGCACACACACATCATGGGTGCTGGGGGAAAAATAAGCACTATCGCAGTTAGGCAGTAGTGTGTGTGGGGGGGGGGGGGGGGGGGGGGGGTAATAAAAATAAATAAATAAACAGGGGATTCAGAACCTCCTCAGTTCAGGTGACTGTCTCTGAGCTGGCTGACCACAGCCAGTTTGCTATACATAAGAAAATAAAGGGTGACTTGGTGATGGGATACCGGCCTCCATCCAGTTATTTCAGTGGCAAAGGGAGAAAACTGTATATGCCTGAAAAACATACACTCACAATAGTCATCTTTGAGTTGAGGTAAGCAATTCTGGCATCGTGCCTTTATTTGAGAAGATTGACAGATGAAGACTGGGCCCAGTATGTGAAAAGAGTGCAATATTCTTAATGGGCAAATGACACAAATCTACATGAGAAAGACCAGGCCTACATCACCGGACTTAGTGGTGGTAGGATGTAGTGATTGGAACCAGGTAGTTCTCGGTGACTATCAGATCCTTGATTGGAGTTGTTAACCTGGGTCAATCAGGGAACCCCGGCTAACCAACGTTAACAGGGGATTCAGAATCTCCTCAGTTCAGATACTGACTCCAAGCTGGCTGGCCACTGCCAGTTTACCGTGCACATGTAAACAAAGGGTGAATTGCTGATGGGATACTTGCATCTGTGCAGTTATTTCAGTTATTCCTTTGTTTGTTTCTTGTTTTCCTGCATCAGCATAACTAGTTATGATATACATTTAAACAAAACACTGATACTCTTCATAACAGCTCACTGCTAGATCTAGAACTTAAGGAGCTTTCAACGCAGGCTTCTCCCTCTGATCATGGTTTCTCCTCCGCACTGTGATTTCTCACCTCTCAGTCTAGTTCAACTTTTTCATTCCCAGGTTTCAGGGGCCTTCTGCAATGTGCCTGGTTATAGCGTCATGCAATACTTTTTCTGCCAGCTATTGGTCAGGCTGCTAACTGTGTAGCTGCAACACAGGAAATGGATATTGACAGCCACTTGACCACCCTTCCTACATCACTGTAAATATTGAAACTGGTGACTTACATTCAAAATGCAAGACCAGCACATTTGGGAGAATATAGATCATACTTGTTGATGTTCTCCATAAAACAAAAAAAAGGTAACCAATAAATTTTCCATTTATTCTAGACTCTGCACATTTGCAATAAATCAAGTCAAGTTAAAATAATGTAATCGGTATAAACCTAACAAACCAAATGTATAAATACGGTTTCTAGCAACATTTTGCGACAGGATTTACTCTGTTTTTTATAGGAAATTGGAATGCCAACTGTATCCTGGGAGCAAGCATAATAATACCAGAAAAGATCAGGTAATCAGGAGACTGAGGAGGACCCAGCATGAACAGTGCAAACTGAGAGCTGCACAAGGAATCTTCGTATAAAACCTTAATCACAAGCTTCAGCGTTTCTGTCATGAGTTCAGGATTGCTGAGGAAAAAAGCTAATCAGTCTACAAGAGAAAACTCATGTGGATTCAGAGAACTTGTCTGATCTTTCAGTGATGAAAGATGAAATGCCAATGCTGCTACATGCATTTACAAATAGATTTTTTTTTGGATCTAATTTTCTTGGGTGAAGACACAGTGAGATAGTAATGTGTGCATTACATCTTTTGGCAGGGAAGATGACAGGGTAAACACAGCTGAAAAACGTGGGAGGGCAGAATTTTTTTCAAAATGCAACTTAAGCAGATCTTTTGGTTCACATTTTTAAATTACAGGCTTGGCAGGTTGTCAAGAAAAAAAGTATTTTAAAAAGTAGAAACAGAAGAAGCATTTCAAAATTGGAGAAAATGAACTAGTTGCTTCAAGGAAAAAGACTGCTGAGCAGCTAGCAAATAGAGAACTAATGAGAGTTTCTGAATTGAATCTCCAACTCTCCTGTTGTCAGTAAAACTCTGTTCACATTGCACTGTGCCTCATACAATAAAATCCATATGGGGCATTAATCGGATTAGACACACTAATCAGTTACCCATTCAGCACTCCAATGGACAAATAAGTGAAAGGGTTAGCTTTTTCAGCCACTACTACTTCCTGATCAAGGGCTTAAATTAATTATATCCATTTTTTAAAAAAGCCTTCCTGTTTATAGAAGTATTTGATTCTCGTGTTAGATGCAACAGCAATCAGTGGGTTAGCTGAACCTTTGTGTATTGGCCGTGATAGATCCAGATAACAAAGACGTGCTTTATAGTTTCCTGGCATATTTATCAGCTTCCCAGCAACATGGCAGCATTAATTTCAGTGAGTTCTGAAAAGGATTAACTAAACAATCCATATCCATCTTGTACATTTTTACTTCTCATCGCTTCAAGTAAACTGCACATTTAAAAAAAAACAGAATTGTTTTGAAACGTTATCTGTGTGGGTAATGAAAATAAAATGTAGATATTGATTATGAAGTTTTAAAATAATGTTAACAAATACTTATACATGTAAACACAGACAAAAATATATTTAAAGTACAGAATTCTATGCTGAAAAACCAACAGCTATTCCAACAAATACTTGACATGTTTCCAAAATGGTCTTGTGACAATGGAACCTCTGCCCACTACATTAAGGTCAGCAACATAATGAATCAAGGGGATTCAAGCAAGAACTCTGATCGTTGATGTTCCTGAACCACAGGCCTTCTCTGCTTTAGTCAGCATAAATGAGTCAGGCCCAATCAGTTGAAACCTCAATCAGCAACCTGACACCTTCAATTTTAAAGTAGTCGCTTTGACAAAAAGCCTGCAGTGGGGAGCGAAAGATCCCCTTTGATGAGGCAAATCTCCACTTTTGCTTGTGTGATGTCTCATTGTGTTCTGACTTCTGGAAAGCAACAAATTACTTCATAAAACCCAAAAAACTGCCAATGCTGTAAATAGCTGGAAAAGCTCTGCAGGTCTGGCAGCATTTACATAGAACATAGAACAATACAGCACAGAACAGGCCCTTCGGCCCACGATGTTGTGCCGAACATTTATCCTGGCTTAAGCACCCATCCATGTACGTATCCAATTGCCACTTAAAGTTCGCCAATGATTCTGACTCTGCCACTCCCACAGACAGCGCATTCCATGCCCCCACCACTCTCTGGGTAAAGAACCTACCCCTGACATCTCCCCTATACCTTCCACCCTTCACCTTAAATTTATGTCCCCTTGTAACACTCTGTTGTACCCGGAGAAAAAGTTTCTGATTGTCTACTCTATCTATTCCTCTGATCATCTTATAAACCCCTATCAAGTGAGCCCCATCTTTCGCCGTTCCAATGAGAAAAGGCCTAGCACTCTCAACCTATCCTCGTACGACCTATTCTCCATTCCAGGCAACATCCTGGTAAATCTCCTCTGCACCCTCTCCAAAGCCTCCACATCTTTCCTAAAGTGAGGCGACCAGAAATGCACACAGTACTCCAAATGTGGCCTAACCAAAGTCCTCTACAGTTGCAACATCACTTCACGACTCTGGAATT
>NC_057711.1:79192872-79205732 GCF_004010195.1 Chiloscyllium plagiosum | reverse complement strand
CGCCTGTCCATCCCTCTAACTAAAGAGTCTTCTATAACTAGCGCTCTCCTCCTCTCCCCCTTTCCCTTCTGAGTCTCAAAGCCAGACCTCGCGCCACGGACCCGGTCACTGCAGCTTACCCCTGCTAGGCTGTCCCCCCCACCAGTATCCAAAGCGGTATACTTATTGTTTAGGGGAATGACCACAGGGGATCCCTGCACTGCCTGCTTCCTCCCCTTCCCACATCTAACTGTTACCCAGCTACCTCTGTTCTCTGGCGTAACTATGTCCCTGTAGCTTCTATCTATCACCCTCCCAGCCTCTCGAATAATCCTCAGTTCATCCAACTCCAGTTCCAGTTCCCTAACTCGTTCTGTGAGGAGCAGGATCTGACTGCATTTCCTGCAGATGAAGTCGGCAGGTGTATCGGTGGTCACCCCTACCTCGTACATCCTGCAGGAGGAACATTCCACTGCCTGCGCTGCCATTACTCTACACTTCCTCTCCAAAACAAGAACACTGAGTAGCTTACCTGCGGACTTTAAAGTTAGGTTAGAGAAGGAGGATGGGAGGGAGGCCCTACTATGTAGGTCCTAGGGTCTAGAATACACCCACTCAAATATCAATCACTTACCTTCCCGACTAGCTCTGCGCTCCAACTTCACTTCCGACCTGCTCGCGCCGCTCTCTGCTGTGAAAAAGAGAAATCCGAGTTAATGTTTCAGGTTCTTACATGTACATAAATGGTCAAATAAATGTTTAAAATGTCCTTGAACATCCACCACACCTCACACCTCACACCTCACACCTCACACCTCACACCTCACACCTCACACCCCACACCCCACACCCCATACCCTACGTCCCACATTAAGCTATCTCTATTGTATACCCACTATTACCTCACACCTTAGGGTCCGTGAAGGTATAGACATATCTAAGCCAGAATACACAGATTCTGGAGCTGTAATTTTAAATTAAATTGAAATAGTTTTGTTGCTTTCATTAAAACTGCAACATCAATTATGGTGAAGTGGTTTTGACAGCATGATGAATGATATGATAAATCTGAAGGAAGGGAAGGACAGAGAGATAACTATAACAACATCTACTTCATCTGAAACCACTTCTGTTCTAATAGGCTTTTGGCTTAGCATTTGACTGTTAAGCAGTTCACTACCAGATCGAGCTTGAACATTTCAAATTGTAACATGATTCCTTCTCTCTGGCCAAAACTGTTCTTTATTTTAAGGCTGGTTCCAAATTCCATTTATCTATGAAAAATGTCAGATTGTCCACAGCAGAAACCTCTGACCTGAAAATATTCTCAAATGTGAGAATTCACAGGATTTGTTCTCCTTAATACTCTTACTTGAGACTGGTTTATGAGTTTCACCCTTGTTCGTTCAAAATGAACAAACTCAAACCAGTTTTCTTGGTACAACAAAACTAAACATTATATCAATATAGTTTGCAAATGCTGCAGATTGCAAATGACAATCTTTTCAATCAATATTATTGTCTTAATTGGCATCAGTACAAAAAGGAGTCTGCGCATCCGCAAATAATTTTTCACTTCAGTGACCATCATAAGCATTTACATTATGTTATAAATTTTGCATAGATAACCATCTTCCTGTTGACATGGCATTTCAGTTTGTATGTTATTATGCTTGTGTAATGTCATTGTCTATCATATTATCGCACAAACCTGGTTTTCATGCCTGATAATAATTCTAACCTATATATGTTTGGGCAGCAATCTATATATGTGCAGGTAATCAGGTTTAAATGCTGATTGGCTGCCAGGTTAGAAATTCATACCAGCCAGCAGCTTTTATAGGGAGACACCACTTGGCAAAGAAACAGCACGGTGGCTCAGTGGTTAGTACTGCTGCCTCAAACCGTCAGGGACCTGAGTTCAATTCCCACCTCAGGCAACTGTCTGTGTGGAGTTTGCATAATCTCCCCACTGCGTGGGTTTACTTAGAGTGCTCTGGTTTCCTCCCACGATCCAAAGGTGTGCAGCTCAGGTGAATTGGCCATGCTAAATTGCCCACAGTGTCAGGGGTAAATATGGGGTCGAGGAATGGGTCTGAGTGGGTTACTTTTCAGAGGGTCATTGTGAATTGTGGGCCTAAATGGCATGTTTCCATACTGTAGGGAATCTAAACCTAAAGTCCTGCACCCCAAGATGAATATAGACCACTAAACATTGCCATTGAGGAAACTGAGTTGGAAACCATCAAACAATTTATCAAACTAGGTGGCATCATCTTGTTTCCTACCACTGTAGGCAAGGAACATGCTTTCACTTGGACCATCTCAGACACCTCCCTCCCCTTCCTGTACCTCTCCATCTCCATTAATGGTGACCGACTCAACACTGACATCTTCTACAAACCCACCGACTCCCACAGCTACCTAGTCTACACCTCCTTCCACCCTGCCTCCTGTAAAAATGCTATCCCAATTCCTCCGCCTCTGCCATATCTGCTCCCAGGAGGACCAGTTCCATCACAGAACACACCAGATGGCCTCCTTCTTTAAAGACTGCAATTTCCCCTCCTATGTGGTTGATGATGCCCTCCAATGTATTTCATCCACTTCTCACACTTCCGCCCTCAAACCCCATCCCGCCAACTGCAACAAGGACAGAACCCTCCCGCAGTTCTCACCTTCCGCCCCACCAACCTCTGTATACATCGCATCATCTTCCGCCATTTCTGCCACCAGAGATATAATTCCCTTCCCACTCCTATCTGTTTTCTGTAAAGACCATTCCCTTCATGATTTCCTTGTCAGCTCCACAGCCCCTGACAACCCACCCTTCCCTCCCGGCACCTTCCCCTGTCATCGCAGGAATTACAAAACCTGCACCCACATCTCCCCCCTTCACCTCCGTCCAAGTCCCCAACGGAATCTTCCACATCCATCATAATTTTACCTGCACTTTCACACATGTCATTTACTGTATCCTGGTGCAGTCTCCTCTACATTGGGGAGACAGGACACCTACTTGCACAGCACTTCAGAGAAGATCTCCAGGACACTCGCACCAACCAATCCCACCACCCCATGCCCAAACACTTCAACCCAACTCCGTCAAGGACATGCAGGTCCTGTGCCTCCTCCATCGCCACTCCCTAACAACCTAAAATCTGGAGAAAGAATGCCTCATCTTCCTCCTTGGGATGCTCCAACTCTATGGCATCAGTGTGGATTTCACCAGTTTCCTCATTTCCCCCCCCCCCACCTTATCCTAGTTTCAACCTTCAAACTTGGCAGCACCCTCATGAGCTATCCACTCCACCCCTCGTGGGCTGATAGAGATGTTAATGACTTTTGACTTGAGCGCCTACTAACTCCAGTCTCCTGTTGTTCTTTCTCAATGGCTACTTTTGTTTTTTGGAAGGTCTTGAAGCCATTTATGATTTACGTTTGTCCTTGGGCATCTGCTTCCCATGTGTTGACATTAATGAAACAGACTCTTTTGGATGTTTTGAATCTGTCTTTGAAACTTTTCTTGGGATTCTGATATGAAGAAGATCCCTGACACAGCTCTGAATAGATTAGTATTTGGAAACTCTTGTCTCAGGCATTCATCTATCTCTCACACTCTCAGCTACCTTCCCCCCAGCCCCACCCCCCTCCCAGTTATCCCACCACTCCCTCGGCCCACAGCCTCATTCCTGACTAAGGGCTTTTGCTCGAAATGTTGATTCTCCTGCTTCTCAGATGCTGTCTGATCTGCTGTGCTTTCCAACATCACACTCTCGACTCTAATCTCCAGCATCTGCAGTCCTCACTTTCACCTGAGGAACATGCTTTGTTTACCACCAAGGTGAGAGGAGAGCTACTACCCCTGCGATTCCACAGCTTCACTGGTCACACCACAGATTTTAATGCTTTTCCCAACTGCTGCTTTAGCCAGTTTTATACTTGGTCCATTTATTTTAATTCATGGGTTAAGGACACCGAGTTGGCAAAAATCCTGCTCCTGTGAAATTGACCTTTAAAAATGGCTGCCTGCATTTTGAGTTTTTGGTCAAGAAGGGATTGAGTTGGATTGGGAATGTGGCCAAGTGACTTGGACAGACGCTGAGGCTGCCTGGTTCTCAAAGTGTTTGGGTGGCTGAAATAACTCCATGAAGGCTGATGCTTCATTGCCCATATGGTGGCTCAGTAGTTAGCATTGCTACTTGGCAGCACCAGGAAATTGGGTTTGAGTCCACCCTCAGGCAACTGCCCATGTGGAATTTGCACATTCTCCTTGTGTCTGTGTGGGTTTCCTCCCACAGTCCAAAGATGTGTACATTAGGTGGATTGGCCATGCTAAATTATCCAAAGTGTCCAGGGATTGCAGGCTCGGTGGATTAGCCATGGGAGGGGTAGAGGCTGGATCTGCATTGGATGCTCCACAGAGGGTTGTTGTGGACTTGATGGGCTGAATGGCCTGCTTCCACATTGTGAGGGTTTCTACTCTATTTATTTATATGTGCATAGTGCACAACACTGATCCAGGTAACTCAGAGCTTGCTCCTAGAGTGAGCAGAACCATTGACACTCCAGTTTATATCTATCAGCCAGGACTCCCTGATTGGACCAGATTAACAGTCCCAGTGAGGGAACTTATATTCTATGAGGTCCACCTAGCTGACCTCCTTCCAGTTACTACAGTGAGAGTTCAGCACTATTTGCAATCTTTAGATGTAAAGATTTTAACAGAAAACATCCCTCCTGCTCTCAACCTGTCACTCCCCTCTCTCTCTGCTACATCCAGGTCAACCTATACCCCTGCACCTAGACCCATTATATACCCTGTGCCAACCAATTGCCATCTATCCATCCTCCATGGCCTTTCATGATTCCTGTGCCACCAATGCCTATCTTTCATGATATCACAAATCCCATCTGCCCCAAGCATCCCAAAGCCTTTGCAGCTCCATGTCCAACTCAGTGCCAACTCAATTCCCGCACACAACCCTTTGCCCTTCCTTTTCATGTCAACGTGCCTATTATCTAGAATGAGCATCAATCAATAGGAGCAGAACAGAAAATAAAGTTACCAGTCTGTGCATTGTGTCACTATTGAAAAGAAACAGCCTCATTGCTACAAAACAAGCATCAACGCAACTAAATTGCAAGAACAAATTCCTTATGAGAACAAATTTTTCACTTAGACGTTCAATGACTTATGTAAGTAAACATTTAACTTGTGGATGATACCCTGTGTCAATAAGCATCTCACTCAAGTACTTAACAACCTTTTGTCAGTAAACATTTCCATTCAATAAGTGGGTGGACCTATCCATCAATAGGCCTCCTGTTGTGAAATTATGGTTTCAGGAAATCAATCGTGCAACACAAATCCTTCAATGATTTTCTATAACAAGACACTGGCAAATACCTAGCAGAACAGTTTGCAATTACATTTTTTTAGACAGTTTCTTGAAAATTGCAAGTCTCCTAAGTTTGTGCATTTTTAACATACAAGCCTGTCTTTTCACAATCCCAAAGATTGCCTTACCTCTTCCGAAGGGTATTTTACCTCCACCAAAGCTGCACCATGTCCAGATCCAAAAGGATATGTTACTTTCTGAAAGGGAAGAAATATCAAGGCGTCATCCTCAACTGTCTCATTCTTCTTCACAATCACATACTCCCTGAGTCAATCCATGCAACCTAATACCCTTTGAGGAGAGAGTGAGGTCTGCAGATGCTGGAGATCAAAGCTGAAAATGTGTTGCTGGAAAAGCGCAGCAGGTCAGGCAGCATCCAGGGAATAGGAGAAGGGCTTATGCCCGAAATGTCGATTCTTCTGTTCCCTGGATGCTGCCTGACCTGCTGCGCTTTTCCAGCAACACATTTTCAACCTAATACCCTTTGCCTATCCCACATGGCTCCATATATCTCGATGCCAACTAATGCCTATTTCTGTCCACCACTGTTTCCCCTTTCAGACATCACGCAGTATTCCAAAAGTGGCCTAACCCAATGTCCTATGAACTATGAACGTGCACTCCAAGGTCTCTTTGTTCAACACCAAGGCTCAGGACCTTACCCTTTAAGTGTATAAGTGCTGCTCTGATTTGCCTTTCCAAAATGCAACACCTCACATTTATACTCCATCTGCTACTCCTTAGCCAACTGGCCCATCTGATCAATATCCTGTTGTACTCTGAAATAACCATCTTCACTATCCATGACACCACTAAGTTTGGTGTCATCTGCAAACTTACTAACCATACTTCCTATGTTCACACCCAAATCGTTTATTTAAATGACAAAAAGCAGTAGACCCAGCACCGATCCTTGTGGCATACCGTTGGTCACAGGTCTCCAGTCTGAAAAGCAACCATCCACCACGACCCTCCCATGGCTAATCCACCTAGCCTGCAATTCCTGGACACTATAAGTAATTTAGCATAGCCAATCCACCTAATTAAACACCTTTGTAATGTGGGTGTATACGAAAGAACCTGGAGGAAACCCACATAGACACAGGGTGGAAGCTCACGGATGAAATTGAACCCAGGTCCCTGCTGCTGCAAGGTAGCAGTGTTAACCACTGAGCCACCATATGGGCAATGAGGCATCAGCCTTCATGGAGTTATTTCAGCCACCCAAACACTTTGAGAACCAGGCAGCCTCAGAGTCTGTCCAAGTCACTTGGCCAGATTCCCAATCCAGCTCAATCCCTTCTTGACCAAAAACTCAAAATGCAGGCAGCCATTTTTAAAGGTCAATTTCACAGGAGCAGGATTTTTGCCAACTCAGTGTCCTTAACCCATAATCGGTTGCTGGGAACCTGTCATATTACTCATCACATTAGAGTCAGTCTCAGTACCAGAAATCTGGCTGTCAGAGCTACATTCACCTGAGAGACCATCACCCCTACATTTTGCAGAACAGCATACTTATTTGAGATGCAGATAGACACAGGATATTCCTGCACTACCTCTCACCTCTCCAACTTTTTCTGGTGGTAACCCGTCTACCTGACTGTATTTGTGATTTTTTACTTTCCTGCAACCACCATCCATCACACCCTCTAGCTCGGAAAAAATCCTCATTGCCTCTAATTGCTGCTCCAACCAATTAATGCGATCCCATAGGATTCATAACCAAACCAATTTCCTGCAGACATAATCATCAGGAACATTGAAATTCTCCTAAGCTCCCACATCTGACAGGAAGAGCACATTCACTCAACTAAAGGCCTTCTTTGCACCTTAACAATCTACAGACCCAGAAAATAGCACAGTTTTACAGCTCTAGAACACTGCTCCAGGTTAGTACTAATGATTCATATTTTTAAAGTTGAATCAGGAGACAGATCTCCAGAAAACCTATTGTTCCAAGGGTCTCCTTGCCAGATGCAAGTGCACTCCCTCAGTGTGAATTTCCAATTTTCTGAGGGATCAGACAGGATGGAGGTAGGAAATAGGGCCACCATTGGAGTGCCCTGAATAGACATTTCTGAAGGGCCAGTGCCCCTCCAGCTGGATGCCTACTGGCACTGATCTGCCTCATTGTGAGGAAGAGACAAATAGAGTGTGCGCCAGGTTCCCTGTCCCCCTCTTATCTTGCTGTGGCTCCTAAGGACCAATGGCTGGGGGCAGTGGAGGTTTGTGTGTGCTTCTGCAGCAGACCCTGATGGCACTGGGCCTGTCTCTCCATTGCAGTCACTAACCTGCCCATGGAAGCACCTAGACCATTGCATGAATCACTGCACTGCTGCAACTTCGGAGCAATGAGGTCCATTGTGTCCCACATAGATGACTGCTGCCCCTAAAGGCTGTTGGGATATTCTGAGAGGGATTGAACATCGAAGTCAGGACTTCTGAGGAAGGGTCACTGAACCCCAAATGTTAACTGTGCTTTATGTCCGCAGCTGCTGCTAGACTTCATGTGTTTCTCTAGCAATTTCTATTTTTGTTTCAGATTTCCAGCATCTGCAATTCTTTGTTTTATAAAAGTAAGGATAATATGTTTCAGTTCTAAGAGCTGAAACCTCATATCAAATACTGTGCACAGCTATGGTCTCATTATTTAAGGAAAGATCTACATGCTTTGGAGGTGATTTTGAGGAGGTTTCCTTAACTGATACTTCGAAAGGATGGGCCATCTTCTAAGGATAAATCAGACAGGCTGGGCTTGTCTCCACTTGACGTTTGAGCTTTCTACCTCAAAAGGCAATGGAAGTGGGGTCATTGATTTTATTTTTAAAATAGTAATGGTGAATTCTTGCTAGGCAAGAAAATCAAGAGTTATTGGGGATAGGTGGGAATGTGGACTTTGGAACACAAACAGATCAGTTATGATCCCATTGAAGGACGTTGCAGACTCAAGATGCTAAATGGTTGACTTCCACTCCTGTTTTGTATGTTCATATGTTTTCATGAATCTCCAAACCAACCAAGACAAACCAACTGGCTTAACTAGCACTCCTTCAAATAGCTTCAACATTCACTCTCTCCACCACAATGCTGCCCCTGCTCTTGTAGCCACAGTATTTATATGCCTTGTCCAGTTCTGTTTCTGGTCAATAGATTAAAATGTTTAGATCGACACTTGTTGACACTTATTAATAGGTTGATACTCGATAGATTTGTATAAGTCAGTCTTTTCTAAGGGATTTATAGTGAATAACACCACACTCACCAACCCGCACACTATCTCCCTATACCCCCAACCCCACCCCCAAAGGATCTATGAAGTGTCAACCAAGCTCTCCAAAGGGGTACCCTGCTATTCAAAGGAAATTCACTGAGAACAAGCCTGCTCGGAGTTAACATCCTCTGGGACCTGTATGTGCCTGATCTATAACCAGTTCCCAGAAATGGGAGATGCCATGTTTGGGGAAGGGATTTCCAATTCTTGGCAAATTTAGGCATTTTTGCCAGGGCAGATATTCTGTCCATATTGGCACAAATTGTAGCTTTATCTAAATTAGCTTCAGAATGTAACAGAAATCTATCAACCCCAGATTTTTTTTCAATAAGCAACAAAATTGTTGGTTTATTATTAAGAGAAGACTTAACAAAGATGCAAAGATGATAAACACACCGTTTGAAATATGAAGGTATAAATATTAATCTTTTGAGGAAATAAAGAAACTTTCTCTGCAGAGATCAACTCTGTTACAAAAGAAAACTTTGACTAAATAATTGTTAATTCTTGAAGAAGAAAAAAATAAGATATAAAATATTCCACAAGGATTTAAGTCTGGCAGCTTGGTCTCTATAGGCAGGTATGACCAGAAACATTCAGATTTATTTGGGATCTTTTGAGAAGCAATTAGTTCAGAAGCTATTAAAAGGAAGTCTTTCAAATTCTTTTCTGTAGAATTGTTGCATCGGTTTCTCAGCTCACATACAGGATTCTAAAAGGAATGTGTTTTCTCCAGAAAGTAGGAAAGAATAAATAGGATAGTTTCTGTCTGAACAGGCTACACCCTGACTAACTCTTGCAAACAAAATCTAAACAACTCAAAACTCCTGATGGCCATAAATGTAGACGTGTGACTTCCCTGCAAATAAATCAAAGTATTTTCATAGTGTCCAAGACTCCAAATGTATACACAACTTAATTCATCTCCCAATAAGTGTTTTTGAAATAAAGTCCAAAGTGACCTTCCAGTAACCTTTTATTTTAAGAAAAAAACCAAGCCCAAGCAGTTCCGCAATCTTCAAATAAACCGTTGTCCACAATCTTTTCAAAATAAATTCTCAAACAAGTTAATAATACAAACATGTTCATAACAAATTTCAAAAGCAAATACACAGTAGACAGACTCTACAAGTTAGTGTGGAGCAAACACTGGCTTACAGCACAGATCAAGCTGGAAGTGTAAGAAGCCATGCACCTCATCAGCCTTCTGTATGATGGCATTTCATGGGCTCTATGTCATTGTTTTGTATGCCTTCTAAAGAACTTTCATCATTGCTGCCTCCACAATATTGTCAAGATCCGCTGGCAGGACTATGTTACAAAATGGATGTCCTCGAAACAGCCAACATCATCAACATCCAGACTTATCAAGATCACAATGTACAGACAGCTAACCACTGGGAAATGGAATAGTGGGGCCCCGTGCTAATGCTTCAAGGGCTCCCTAAAGAAATCGCTCTCTGTATGTCATATAAACCACTACCAGTAGGAATTACAGAGTAATGCCTGGTGGTGCTACATCAGGAGTGCTACAGACACCTTCAGGAGTGTGCAAAGAAGCAGCATGGAAGATAAAAAAAGTATGAAAGGTAGCTCCAATTTCACCGAGCAATGACTATATCTTCACCTGCACTCACTGCAGGAGAATGTGTCAGTCGTGTATATCCTAATGACCCACTAACAGGCCTGCAACCAATCTATACAACTTGCCTAAAATCTGGATTAGTGAAGAAAACCTAAGAGAAAGAAAAAAATGTAAGATTCAAAATAGCATTGCTACCTCACAAAGAAAGGTAAAAGTTAAACATAAGGCATATATTTCTTTTTTGCAATGGACAATGAATAATCAGCAAGGTGAACTATGCAAAATTGGGTGGGCTCCAATGTGTTCACTACTGATATTCCTCTATACAATTTTACAATAAGGATAACTTATATGTGACTAGAAAATCTGACACATTAGCTCTTGGTCGCCAATGTATAGTTTATCTTAAAAAAAATGATAGTCAGAAACAGGGTTGTCTATTACACTATCTAGCAGATTGTCAATGGATCTCATCAACAAAATTGATACCATCCATTTTTCGACTTCTGTTAATTACTACCTTCCTTGAAAACCTTCCATTCCCTCCCTTTCTGGATCAAACTTACCCCCTGGTGTTCAACTCTGCCACTGGTCCTGAATTTATGGCTAACTGTGGGCTTTATTCCATCTTCAGCTTTGTTATCTCCAGGTTCATCTCATCCATGAACTTCTGCAATCCTATTCCATCCAACAGTTGACCTGGCAATTTTCTTTCCTTGGCCATGCGTGAGCTGATCATTATTCGGTTAACAGTTCCCTCTCTTCAGGTATTGTACACATTAAACCTCACCCCATTCCTTCAAATCTCCCAATTTTCCTCAAAAGACTTATCCTTGACATTTCTGTCCTTTAAAGCCACCACCATTCCCTTCCACTCCAAGATATGTGCTCACCCTTGTTCCAATCAGGTTTCTAGAAGGGAAAAAAAACAATAAAACTTGTGAATGATACACATTGGTTAGACTCATCTTGTATACCTCAAAATGAAGCTCTAGTATGACAAACATTCTTTTCCAACTATTCCCATGCTTTCGTTTCCTTTGCGAGACCACTATAATTGAATTATCAAAAGCACATTTGATCTGCCAAGGTTATTCTTCTGTTGTGACTGCTGTTAGTAAAAGTTGTTATTTTTGGCCTTGAACATAATTTGACTACTCTATCCTTTTCTAACACGTCTACTCCATCATTAAGCTGAGTGGGGTTATCTTTACATAATTCTGTTCTTAACTGTCAAATTGTAGACAAGGAATCACCCACAAAAGCTTCTCTTTCTATTTTCTCAATGTGTTCTCCAAGGATCTATCCTTGACACTTGTCTACTTCTCATCTACAAGCTGCCTCTCTGTAAGATGACCGAAGCTCAGTTGTGTTGAAAGGTTATTCAGCTGAAACATTACTTATTTTCCTCTCGCCACAGAGACTGCTTGACCTGCTGTTTGTTGCCAGCACGTTCGGTTTTTTATTTGAGGAATCTCAAACCTCATTTCTGGAATGGTGAGGATGAGTGGTAGAAATCACAAAACTGCATCAACTTGGCAATCTCAATTACAGAAGATGAAGGTACATTTTTGGAACGAGCAGGGAAGATTTACTATGCATCTAGCTGTAAGTAAAGTGGCACTGCTTGCTAATAACATTATGTGCTGAAAATATGAAAGCATTCCAATTCCCAATGCTAACATACCTTACTGATAAACACTAAGCTGAATATGAGGTGAGATTTCCAAAATCTTATCCCTTTTTTCTTTAATGGCTTGAAATAAAATATCATTCATTCTTTCTCTATAATGTTAGATATTGGAACATAAAAATGTACATATGCACTTGATGATGATGATGTATTCCTTATACTTTGCTTGCGTATAAAATGAGGTCTGTACTCAATTTTCTCAGTTAAATGTTTACAAAGTTAGCTAATTCCATTAGACAACATGAAACCAAGCATTTAAACAGCTTGAAACAGTAAACAGACTGGTAAGTGCATTTCAGATACCGCCAGCTGGGAGAAGAAAATCAATAGTTTGTAAGAGAAGGTTTTTCAACAGGATAGATTATCCAAACCATTTGCTGTTACATCAAAGCCAGCTTAACATCAGCTGTTTCTCCAACTGTTAAGAGAGGCAACTTGCCACTTTCTTACCAAACCTTCTTAAATACAATGGTGAATTATATAGAATGCCTTATAGAATAATAAGCTTCGTTTTGTCTCATATAGGTTGTGGTCATTAATGGTTTATGGAAAATAATTGGGAGAGGGATGGGAATGTAAGAAGGAAGAAGGAAAATAAGAAAAAGAAATGAAAATGAAAAGGAATTAAGGAAAGAAGGATCAGACTTCTGCCTAGAGGTCTAACTAACTATTTTTAAGGGTCCTTTTCATGTTCCTGATTATCCAAATATCTGGCCCTTGTTACATAGAACATAGAAGAATACAGCGCAGTACAGGCCCTTGGCCCTCGATGTTGCGCCGATCCAAGCCCACCTAACCTATACTAACCCACTATCCTCCATATACCTATCCAATGCCCGCTTAAATGCCCATAAAGAGGGAGAGTCCACCACTGCTACTGGCAGGGCATTCCATGAACTTACGACTCACTGAGTGAAGAACCTACCC